>NC_086453.1:272520600-272773100 GCF_028390025.1 Pseudophryne corroboree | reverse complement strand
TAAGTAATATCGCTTACATTTATAGAAGTGTGGGATTTGTACTAATGCGGACGTACGGTTTTTGTACACGTGTCTCGGACAAAGTACGGGAATGTGTACGCAACGTAAAGACATACGCATGGTTGCGTGTTTACGCAACGTGCGTAAGGGTACGACTGCTATGTACAGATTACACAATAGCAGTGTTTAGTTTAGGGGCGGAACAGTAGCCACGCTACAATAGCACAAATTGCTCGGTTTCCAAAATGTAGTTTAAATAAAACCTTTTCTACTGTATTACCTCTGGGGAAAGCTATCAGTTAACGGGAAAGGATATTTTTCTGATCAGAAAACTATAGAGTGTTAGTGTGGGCTGAAAAAGGTGTGAATGTATTGAACCCCGCTTGGTGAACTCGGTGAACTTGGTGAACTTGGTGAACTCAGTGAACTCGGTGAACTCGGTGAACTCGGTGAACTCGGTGAAACTCGGTGAACTTGGTGAGCACGGTCTAGGTGAATACGTGCAACGGAGTGTGATAAAGCTTTTTAAAGGTGTTGTTTTCTTGGTATTACACTCCGGCTGTTTTGAAGCACAGTGTGAAGACTCCAGTGATCCTACAACTTATAGATAGCAAGTATCGATAAGTGGTACGATTGGACCGCATGGTTGTGTGAGCAATATGTGGCGCAACGTGATAAGAAGTTTTGCATATTTGTGCGCAAATCTCGTCATCATAAGCGTTGTGTAGAGTACATGCAAGCGTGATTTGTGTAAAAATTGTCTTTTAGGCAGATATTCACTGGGTACGGGAAGTTACTCCTAAAGGCCCAGGGGATATAGGCCGAAGTAGGGCCTGCATTGGCTACACGTGTCTGCTAAAAAGGGCGGATCCGTGGTACTTGGAGCAGAAGAAGTTAGTGGAAGAACTTTAAGGACTTCCACCGTTAGACTACAGTGTTTGGAGCATTTTAGGAAGTTTTCCCATGTTATAAGGGTTTACAATGGGAGCCAAGTGCACAACACAGGGACGTTCCTCAGTCAGGGTTCAGACAGCAGAATTGAGACCCAGGGGGTCAGCTCGGTTTGTAATGTGGGGGAAGTATGGTCCCCACACTGAGACCTTTTGTGATGAATGGACACGAATGACTGTGGGGGATAAAGCATCATTTCCTGGGATAGGTAGTTTTGATCCAGAGGTATTGCAGAATTTAAGGAGTAGGATATGTCTAATAAAATCCAGAAAACAAAGGATTAGACATGCAGATTGTTTAAATTTATGGCAGCAAGAGGGCGATGTGCAGAGGGTACTAGCTCACGCAGCAGGTTCCAAACCTAGCAGGAAAATGATGGCAACCGCACCACCACCACCATATATTGTAGGGGAGAAAGTGGCTACAGACAATGGCATACTGGTATCTGATAAGAGTATAGTTGATAAATGTACTAATGCTAACCCGTGCAAGTTGTATCCCATTTTAAACTTTCCTCAGGACTGCGAGCAAGAAGATGAGCCCAGCACGATATCGGCACTCTCTCTAGCAGCCACCATACAGAACACTCAGGTGGGCACGGCCCAACCAGTAAGATCAGTAGTAAAGGCCCCTAGCGGAGGGATAGGTGAGGTCATGTCCACAGGTAAGTACGGTACCATACATTATGCAGAGACAATAGCACCTCAGATTGTGGAGTCAACTCAAAATGATGTAATTGAATTAAATCCTGTCAGGGTGATCGCAGTCCCCAATGGGAAGACTGACGCTCAGGGAATCACTCCCATCAGGAACATTGCTATGCATTGTCCCTGGTCCCGGACCGAATTGAGGACAATTATGTCTGAATTTCCCGATCCCAGAAAGGATCTAGTCGCATGCCAGAGGTTTATTAAAGAATTAGGTAACGCCACTGAACCCACAAACAAAGATTGGCGAACAGTGCTACGAGTATGTTTACCTTCCAATATTGACCCCGCAAAATTCATTACTGATTGTAAATTAGACGCAGAAGTACCTCTCACTGAAGAGTACACTCAGGAGAATGTACGACAGATCAATCTGCAATTAGGAGTATATTTCCCAACTGTTGTCAAATGGAATAAAATCTTTTCCATAAGACAAAAAGAAGGTGAAACGGCATCTGAATATTTCCATCGAGCACTGCAGGAAATGGCTAGATACACTGGGATCGAGGACATTAAGGAAAATGTACATCACAGGGAGGTTGCTGTGTCAGTATTAATGGACGGGTTGAAGGAGGCACTGAGAACAAGGGTACAGACCTCTCTACCAAACTGGAGAGGGATCTCGGTGGCTGCATCGAGAGAGTCCACTGTCGAGCATGATAGGAACATCATTAAGCACAGGGAGGTACAGGGGGAAAGGCTGATGACAGCAAGTATACAGGCTCTTACAGCAAAGCCCCATCAGCCAAAACCCCAGGCCCCTGACTCATGGAGAAAGCCAAGAGTTTGTTATCTGTGTAAAAGGGAAGGGCATTATGCCAGCAATTGTAACAGCACACAAAAATTCAGACCACCTAGACAAGAACACGAGCAAAGTTATGATACACGTAATTGGGATCAGGGATCACATAGGAAAAATTATGAGCCACACGCAGGGGAAACAAGGAGGTATCCACCTAGGAGGGACTGGCAGGCCTCCAAAAATTCTCAGTTACCCCCCTCACATATTGTAGCTGCCAGCGTGCTGTGGGAGGGTCACAATATACAATAGGGGTTGGACCACACCTGTAGTCTGCAGCCAGTGAAGTTGATTGCTAGCCTTGGTAGTGAACCTGAGGTCACAGTTGATGTAGCTGGTAGATCATTCTTTGTAGATACAGGGGCGGCCAGGTAAACTCTGTGATTTGTCTTCAAAGTTTCCTCTTCATTTCTTACATTCACTGACAGGATTATAGTTCAAACGGCACATGCCTATTCGGTCTTTCAGAGCTCTGCCTAAATCCAGTATATCTCACCAGCATAGGGACACCAGTATCAGTGTGCCTGGTCATGCACAAAGGGTGGAGAATGGGAATACTGGTGAAGGTAGACTGTGCATAGATACCGATATACATGATGGTGTGACAGCCTGATGGTGAACGCAAATCTGACAAATTTTCTTTTTATTATTTCCCCTCTCTTCTCACTTCCCAAAGATCACACAACTGATAATACACAACAGTTAAACAGATTTATGTTTCCTACAGAAAGGTTGCTGACCCGGAGAGAACATTGTATCACTGGAGTGTCTGTTCCAGGAAGGTTGAGAGGCAGGACTGTTGTCACGGCACCTGAGCGCGGAGAACAACAAGACCAGAGGCGGTTGTCGCACCAGTTTTCTTTTCTTTTTATTATTTTCTCCATCTCCCACTACCCTCCTTCTCTCCTTCCCTTTTCCTCCCCCTTCTTGTTTCCTTTCTCTTCCCTTAACAAAATGGACTTACCCCAAGAGACTGCGTTCCGGGTTTTCCTGTTAACCCTGTTGTTGACCAGAACAGTCTGTTTTGGTGAGAGTACCAGAGAGGTCGAGAAAGCATCTGGAATGGATTCTGATGGCGAGGATGGATTTGTAGAATCTCAAGAGCAACACATCACTCGAGCAAAGGCAAGTATCAGAAAACGATCTGGTAGTCAGGGAGCTCGGAGGCACTGTGAAGGGTTTTTGGCTGAGGAAAATTGTATTTGTAAGAATTGTGAGAACATAGTCGAGGATGGGTGCATCCAGAGATGTCAGTCCAGCCTTAATATCAACATGGACCGTCATCCATTGAGTGATTACCACTCACTAGTGGGTAAGGTCTTAAACCAGACAGAATGCTGGGTGTGCTCACAAGTACCTCAAGGTCAGAGCAAGTCAGGATTAGTACCGTACCCTTTAGCAATAGATGAGGTACTCGAATTACGGGGTGGGAGACCGGTGGACAAGAAATTCAATATTTCTAGGCCCCCCAAGTTTGAAGCTCCACCAGTATCATGTGGATAGATCCTTATTATGTTTCAATATTTCCAATTACCGAAAGCCGGGAAATTGGGAGGTGACATGGAATAACCAGACCATGGACTTTTCGCACAGAGCTGATAAGATACCCATAGACTCTGAACTTGTACGCCAGATAGCCAACAGTGGAAGGTATTTCCGGTATAGGTATACTTGAAGAAGCAAGACCATGTGGGTTGGAGAAGTATCACCAGGGTACTGTGCTCATATCATCCAGCCTGATACTTGTACTGAACAGATGAGAGAACTAGGGATGGGGTTTTTCACTTGGAAAATTTGTAATATGGTAATGTCATATTCTGTCCCCTATGTTCTCCCCGATGATGCCTATTTCATATGTGGGAGGAAGGCGTACAAGTGGCTTGCCCCAAACTCAGAGGGATTGTGTTACGTTGGGAGAGTGTTGCCAGAGGTCATGACCATAACCCATGATAAGATGAAAGATGTTCACCGCAGCGCTCAGGCTCCTTATACTCATACTCACTATGAACACATCGTTAAGAGACACGTCATGCAAAGAACAGAGCACGTAGCCTCTGATTTGATTCACGAATCCACCGGGATTCAATTCCTTCTCACATTAGACATCACCCGTACTGCCAGAGGAATTATACATTATAAGTATATCCATGCGCTAGCGAACTTGATAGATAATATCACTGAGATGTATGATGACACCTTCAGGTATACAGGAAGGGAGTTACAAGCTTACAAGACGGAACTGATCCAGCACAGGATGGTCCTTAATTATATCACAGCAGTGACGGGTGGGTACTGTGTCACTTTGGCAACTCAATATGGTGTGAAGTGCTGCACGTATATTACAAACAGCACTGATGACCCAACCGAGATCATCGATCAAAAGATGGACGATATCTTGCAGTTGAAGTGGGAGTTCCGGAGGAGACACAACCTTACTCTGACTGCTGTGAGTAATGAACTGACCGGCTGGGTCTCATAGTTGAACCCACGCAATTGGTTCTCAGGTTTGGGATAGTGGGCTCAAAATGTTATTATGAGTGTAGGAAAGTTTCTCCTTTGTATCCTGGGAGTCGTCATAATTATTGGCTTGATATTTAGGTGTGTTCGAATTCTAACGCGGCGCAAGCACGGCACACATTTGATGAGTTTAAGGAGCGGGGGCATTGTTACAGCAGCAGATTTAATTTACGACCCATCCATAGAGACAGTGTTGTGATCAGACATGATTGCAAATGAATTCCATGGCCTGTTTCTTTCACCCGTTTTTCCTTTGTCTCCCCCTCTGCCCAGATACACCGATCCGGAAAAGACATCGACCATACCCAAGAATGTTTATGAAAATGTTATGTGAATGTATTTTAGATATGTGTCTTATCTTCATCTCTACAACCTTCAGTTAATAACACACATAGTCGACAGGTGATATCCACATATATTAGCACTCACATATGTTCCCCCTCCATGTATCATCAACGAAATGTGCACCCCATTTGTTGGAACAAGAAGCCGAAAAGAGCTCGGTAGTGTTTGTTGGCCCACTTACAGACCCTTAATATGGGATAAGAAGGATTTAATGTATACTTCGCAATACCTTGAAGCTTATCTAGAACATATATGGCACGATGATACATGCCCCTCAGACATGGATTCATACATACATGCTTTTTACTATCCCACTAGGTCATACATTTCCCACCTACAACTCTTTCCCGATCATCCAAGCTTTAGTATATATTGTATAGGTAATAATTTTTTTCCTGTTTATTGATTAGTTAGTGGCAGTTATTGATGACTTCCAAAGGGTGTATGGTCGCTCCCACGGTCCTGCGCGGTTTGAGCGTGGTATGAGTAATTACAGTGGAGTTTGTACTTTCATGGAAAAGCCACAAAGACATATCATAAATCTAATATATATATTGTATAAATCCCACACTGTCTGCTTTTTCTTCTAAATAGCATGAAGATCAGTCACACATAAATTAAAACTCCCAGAGACTAAAATACAATGGCCTTATTTACACTAAGCTTTGAAATTCTATGAAGAAGGCAAACACCTTTGTTTACTAGGATAGCCGAGTTTATATTTTAAACAATGAGTACTGGATTGTCATTGTCTCACCTGAAGGCAAAAACAAACGAAGAGACAATACCCAGGAACCGACGCTGTTAGAAAATCAATTAACAATAGCTAACCAAAACACAAAACCAGACAGTTAGAAATCTAAGATATTAACATTCATAGTCAAAACTCATGGAGATGTATGTGTTTGTATATATATATATATATATTTATATATATATATATATATAATTCCTAACAAATTGTAATAGCAGGAGTATGTGTGTGTGTGTGTGTGTGTGTATATATATATATATATATATATATATAAGTATATGGCTATATGTGGATATATGTATATCTTGAGGATTGAAATAGATAATCATATCATGTGTGGGATCATATTGTTCAGAGTCACGTAAACATTAATCTGGTGGGAATAAGAACATTATTATATATTACCTAATTAAGTAATTAATAATACCAGATTTATGTATGATTAATGTGATGGGTTTAACTGGTCATGGGGCGGGAACTCAGATGTAAACAACAGAAACCACATCTCAAGTCCTAGCCATCGCCCACTTCTTGAGTTGACCAATGGTCCCCGGTGCACAGGATATGTCCCACCCCCGAAACAATGGAAGAAGAGCACACAGTGTCTATTGTATTATGTTTTGATCTACTGAATAAAGAGCGAGCTGCAGGCCAGGTCACTATCACAAGACTCTTAACGCTATCTACCTGATTAGCGGAGGACTGGACCAGGTTGCGCAAGCGAATATTCTCACGTATATACATTGACTGTAGCCATTTACTCTGTTGTATTGTAGTGTATAAATTGTATTGTTATCCCCTTCCAGATATATACGCTGAGGTGTCGGAGCCCAGTGTTTTAACTACAAATCTGTGTTGTGTCCTCTTTTCCCAGCTAGGGTTTAAAGCGTATTACATTACCTAACTGTATAAGGTTTAAGAGTGTATTGATAAGGTGTGTATGCGCTGTGGGTACTTTGTACCGTCAGCGCTGCATAAGGTCTAAAGTGTAACATCATTTCAGTGCTTTGCTGCATAAGGTTTAAAGTGTAAGAATATCATTGCATTGCATTACTCATAAGGTTTAAAGTATAACTCTGGGTGCGTACGCGCTGTGTGTACTTTGTACCCCCAGCGCGGCGTTAGTACGCTAAGTCTGTGCAAGGTACGGACTCTGTAAGCAAATAGCGTACAAAGTACGTAGCGTGTGTATTAAGTCTAGCGGCCGCAGCGGCTCCATGGTAAAAGTGTGTTTAACGGAATAGCTTTATGGTTTAAGATAATATTGACATTATCAATGTAAATCTCTTTGCACCTGCAGTGCAACATGGTTTTGCACATTAGTGTGCTTTTTTGATTTGCTAACAACTCTAAATAACCCCCTATGTTCGGATTCATCCTGAATATGTGTGAGAGCATTGTCAATAATACAAACTCTGGCATGCTGATGTGAATGGCTTCAGAAGGGCTCTCTGCCTGAGTCAGGCATGTCCAAACTGTGGCCCTCCAGCTGTTGTGAAACTACATATCCCAGCATGCCCTGACACAGTTTTTCTGTCAGAGAATGCTAAAGCTGTGTCAGGGCATGCTGGGATGTGTAGTTTTTCAACAGCTGGAGGGCCGCAGTTTGGACATGCCTGGCCTAAGTCAAAATAACATTACTTAGCAAAGCTGAAATTAAACTAGATTTAAGGATGACTTCACATTTTCTGACTGAACCTGTGCTTTAAGGCAGCATTTCATTGAAGAATTGATATAGTTTTGGACAACCTCACTGTAGAAGTATTGACTTTTGGTGGGATTTCACACTTAGGATGGGCTTAGAACTAGAGATGAGCGGGTTCGGATTTACTCGGTTCTTTACACCAGAATTATCGCCATTTTTTATTTTCTGGATTTTCTTATTGGTTAACCAAAACACGTGACGTCCGATAGCCAATAAGGAGATTCGGGTAAATCCAAGTAAAACCAAACCCGCTCATCACTACTTAGAACACACATAAAAAAGGTGGAGAATGGGGGGTTGGGGGGCATTCTCTTTATGACATATACTGTGGGGTTGGGGGGAGCACTTCTCTTACACACAGGCTTACCAAATTATTACATGCTACTGGCAGGGACACTGTTTAACATACATGTACATGTTTTTTCTACATTTTCTGCAAAAATAGCAAAGTGTTAATACTCTGTGCATCCTGCTTGCCTCACTATGATATTAAAACAATGCAGCATTGCACTATACTGGTCTGTTGCATTGTAGTAGCTATGGATAGTACATATGGACTCATTACTTCATTGCTAATTATTATTGTGATGGCTGATGTGCCCATGGCAATGAGTCATAGAGTAGAAACGTTTTACCAATTTGCCCATAGAGAAATAATTCACAATAACTCTGCTCCACAAAGATAATAATTCACATTTATTTATCTTTTTTTTTCTTAAATAAATGTTTATTCTCAAGACAGATTTTTTGTAACTTCAAAAGCAACTTGAACAAATACAGTACAAGTAAGTCTCTTTTCAGCTGGACACAACAAAGAAAAGCCAAACTGATTTAATCTGGCTTTTCGGACCCCTATTATATCCTCAGGCGGCCGTCTCCTTGTGCATGCATTCTACCTGTCACATCCAATGAATCAATACCGTATATATGATAGATCCTTACATCAAGAATCTGAACTTCAGAAATATGCATCATGCTAAGGAAGGAAATGATGGAATGCATTATCTTGTAATTGTTGTCTGGTTTTGCCCCAGGATATTTAAGAAGCCCCCAGAAAAAGGAACATAGCAAAAAGAACATTTGTATAAAATATTCATATTGTCCAGAAGCTTTTACACATTCCCACTGTGTGATAAAAGAATAGAAAGCAACCTAGTTATATATCAAACGCTTCTGTCCTTCCATGACGATGAGACTGTACGTAGAGTTCTGGGTTTGCGCAAATGTTCAATCTAAGGTCAGTCAGCGGTAGACGATGAAAGCTCCACCACCTTGCTGTTCCTCTGGTGGGATATGAATCACAGTGTATCAACTTGTAATGGAATGAAAGTACATGGGAAGAAAGATACTTTTTTAACAGTTCAGTGGCAGCACCACATGAATGATTCTCTCTATAGGTGGACATATACAAAGTGAAAGGGGGCAATTTATAAGTGCACTCTGATAAATCAAAATGTAAATAAGCCCTTTGCTGGGAAGTGTATTTAGAGAATAATATATCATTTCATAATCCATTTCTGTTGTTTTACTGCAATTTGCTGTTGGTGTTCCAGTTACAGGAAAAACCTTTTTACAGCATAAAGTACTTTACATACAAATAAAATAGAATGGGAAATATTTAATAATGTCGTTAAACAGAGCAGTAACCCAAAGCAAGCAGCCAGCAAACAAATTCAGTGTAGACTAATGGAAGCCAGCTTTTGATTGTTTTTTGCAATAGGTACATTACTGTGCTAGTTTGATCTATTGCTAGATATTAACCTCCAATACATAACACGGCTTTATATAGTGTGTCATCAATGCAGAAGATTAAGGTTGATATTATATCTATGATTAAAATAACGAGAGATGTGCGGTTTGGTTATCCAGAAATCCGAATCCACCTGAATTTTGTAAATCCAAACCGAACCATGTGGATCCAAACCAAACCAAAACCCGGTCCGGATTTTCCAGGGAGATCTGATGCAAACCGAGTCCTGGTTTGGTCTTCCCGTGGTGTTAAATTCAAATTTTAAATCCAAATTTCAGGTTTTGGATTGCAAAAATTACATGATTTTAGCTATTTTTAGGATTTTTTATCAAATTATTGATATTTTGCCCCAAATTTTTAAACCTACAGAAGAACAGATCCAAACAAAAACACTTGAGGGTGGTTTGCCAAAACTAAAGCATGGTGATAAATTAGAACCAAAACCAAAACATGGCCATCTGCACAAATCTCTAACAATAACACACAGATACAGATGTGTCTTCATACATTATGGCTGCATTACAGGGGCATTGCAACAGAGGAGGGGGCCCCCTCCTCTGCTCGGTTCAGTAGTTTCCAGCATTTGCCGGAGACTACTGCACATGCACAATTTTCCAGAAACATGGCACCTGCCATGTTCTGGAGACCAATTTAACTACTGCACTTGAGCGGCAGCCATTTTGGCAGCGATTTTCACCGCAATTGTAGTGCCCAACGCTGGACTCCGGAAAGGTAAGTACAGTATTCAAATATGGGTGCGGTGTAGGCCCCCCTGGACCCAGGGGCCCATGTGCTCCGCACACATTGCAGCCATTATAGAAATGCGAATGATGCAGTCACACCAAACAGCCCTTCTCACTGGGTCCCGTCTGACTGCTACCGCGGGGCATCTTGTTACCTGAAAATCCATCTAAGACGCAGTACAACTCACCTAGGAAGCACCAGGAGACTGTGCTGAGTAATTTGATATTGACACTAGTATATCTGTGTGCGACTGAGTTCGATTTTGCATTTGATTTTAAGTTTGATTTAAATCAACTGCAATCAAATTAAACTGGCATTCTTTTTCACTCATCAAATCGCACATTTACTAAGATTCAATTATGAAATTGATTTCAAAATCAAATTCAATGTTGTTCGATTTTGACTAGGATAGTAATTTTTAAATCATACATCACACATAAAATCACCTATAAAAAGGATTACAGAACAAAATAAAAAAAATCCTAATTAATATATATATATATATATATATATATATATATATATAAAATGGATAGGATACTTCTAGGCGACCAACTGATGGCATAAATATAAATGTACTGCATAAGTAAAAAGATATGTACAGGGTTTACTAGTTCTAACACTTAAAAAATAAAACAAGTTTAAAAAACATAGGATGCATGACAAATGGTTAATAATGACAGTATGAATTAGTATATGTATCTATATGCTTTCAAAATAAGGGAATGTTGAAGGGGTAAAAAAAGATATAGAACAAGGATATTTGCTATATGTGTCAAGGATAGGAAGATATATAAAAATTGCTTAACTGAAGATTCTGTAGTAAAATCAGTTATCAACCAACGCGTTTCGTCTGGTCTGACTTCATCAAGGGGTATTGTGCAAATGGGACAGAACATCTATATATACCCAACCTGGTTGGGGGAGTGTCCATTTATATCACATCCTATGAATACATTAATCAATAGTTTGAGGCCAAAAACTATAACTTCATTGGGCTCTATCTAATAAGAGACTTATAGGAAGCTAAACTGCTATGATTACAATGTAAAATACGCAAAATTAATTAGTTAAAACAAAAGAAACATTTAGAGGCACTGACTTCCGGTCTGGGATGCTTTTGGCGTCACTTCCGTCCCATTTCCGGTATCCGTATACCCATACTGCGCAAGCTCGTTTACTCCCAGTATTATCTTCTATCAGGTAGTAGTGGACTTGCATCACTGGAGGCTTACACGGCGGCCATCTTTAAGAAGTCCATATTTTATAGACAGTCTTTTACATTGGCAGATAGTGCCGGTGGCCATATTATCATGGGCATTGTGCCTATTTACTAGACAGGTTTCCATTTGTATTTGTCTCCACAGCGGAATATGTAAATTAAAACAGAAAAGGGTAATAGTGTAAGATCCTAAAAAAATAGCTAGGTTCCATAGATATTATATGTGGCATTCATTATAGAATAGTTCTATGTGCCATAAATATTATATGCAGCATTCAATATCGATTATATCTTTAGTTCATTCCGAATATAAACAATAACTCAGTTGCTCCATACAAGTAACATGCTAATTATCATGTGATGCTTAAAAATGTCTTTATTATTTGATATATAGCCCGAACGAAAGATTCATTAGCACTAGACACTGGTATATATCAACTGTGATAGACTGTTGTGGACTACTATTTTACCAATAGTGCAAGGTGGCTTATACAATAAAGATTCTGAGATTTCTGAAAGACCAACTGAGGTTCCTTTGGTAGATGGTCCTTCAGGATGGGGTCCATAAGTAGAATGTTCCAATGTATCCTGAGTACTTTCTTAATCTGGTTCTCATGCCTACTATAAGTGGTGATGAATTTGATGCTATCTTCCTTCTTCTCTTTGGGTTTATATCTCAGTAGTTGTCTCCTCTCTAAAGTCTTGGTTTTTGTATTGGCTTCTTCCAAGATGTGCTGGCGATAACCTTTATCCTTAAATCTCTCCATGTACACGGATAATTGTAAGTCATGTTCCTCTGTAGATTTACAGTTTTGTGTGATCCTGTTAAACTGTGAAAAGGGGATATTATTTTTCCATAATTTAAGGTGGTTACTTTTATAAGGCACATAACTATTCATGTCAACTTGTTTGATTTAATTCTTAGTTATAATCTCCTTTCCTGAGTGTGTTAGCATGAGGTCCAAAAATTCTATCTGTTCTGTACTGTCATTGGATGTGAATCTCAGGTTCACAGTATTATCTGATAGATACGTTAAAAAGTCCTTAAAAGTGGATCCATCACCATCCCATATGATTAAAATTTAATCTATATAATCTCTTATAGAACAGAAAATCTTGTTTAAAAGGGTGGTTAGTGTACACAAATTCATTTTCCCAGAGGCCCTTAAAAAGTTTGGCAAAACTTGGTGCGAAAATAGTGCCCATCGCAGTCCCACATATCTGGAGATAAAAACGATTCAGGAACTTAAAATAGTTATGTTTCAGTATAAATTTAATTAGTTCACAGAAAAAATTCTCATGTTCCTCAGTGATCAGGCGGGCCTTGTCAAGGAAAAAGTTGCATGCCTCAATCCCTTTCTCGTGTTGAATACACGTATAAAGGGATTGCACATCTATGGTGGCCCATCTATATGAGTCCTTCCATTCTAAAAGTTCTATGAGGTTTAAAACTGAGGTAGTATCCTTTAAATACGCTGGCAAGTGTATTACGTATTTTCTTAAGAATATATCCACATATTCAGACATGATGCGATATCAATGAGTCTATTCCTGCCACGATGGGTCTCCCCGGAGGATTCGTCAGTGACTTGTGCACTTTTGGTAGAAAGTAAAAAATGGGGTAATGGGGTTGGTATTCAAGAGGTACAGGTATTCTTCCTTGATTAATGTCCCACTACGGAGACCTCTCAGGAGGATACCTCTAAGCTCCTCGCCGGTAGCAATATATATGAGGACCTGTCTCCCAGTAAACTTTCGGCCTCTGTGACATAAGGTACATGGTCCATAATTACCATCCCCCCCCTTCCTTTATCAGCGGGTTTTAGAATAATGTCCTTATTATCCTGTAAATTTTTTATTGCTTGAATCTCTATGTTCATGAGGTTCTTTTCCTTAATAGGTTTTATCTCAGCATCAACTAGATCTTTCTTCACCAGATCATAAAAAATACCAATATTGTGTCCTTTGGACTCCAACGGGTAGAACTTGGATGTTGATTTTAATCCTTTATTTGGACTGTTCGTAATTCTGTATCAAAGCATCTTCCGTACTAACAAAATGACATTTGAGAGTTAGCTTCCTAACAAATGTATTCAGATCCACGAAGACATCAAACTTACTCATCCCCTTTGTGGGTGCAAACAATAAGCCTTTGTTCAAAAGAGAGATTTCGTGTTCAGTCAACTTATGTCTCGATAGACTGAAGATGCCTTTGGGTATTAACAGTTCTACTGCAGGTTCCTTCTTTTGTATTGACTCTTTCCTTCTACCCCCACGGCATCCTCTTCTTCTATATATCAAATAATAAAGAATTTTTTTTAAGCATCATATGATAATTAGCATGTATCTTGTATGGAGCAACTGAGTTATTGTTTATATTCGGAATTAACTAAATATATAATTGATATTGAATGCTGCATATAATATTTATGGCACATAGAAATATTCTATAATGAATGCCACATATAGTATCTATGGAACCTAGCTATATTTTTAGGATCTTACACTATTTACCTACTCTGTTTTAATTGACATATTCCGCTGTGGAGACAAATACAAATGGAAACCTGTCTAGTAAATAGGCACAATGCCCGTGATAATATGGCCGCCGGCTCTATCTCCCAATATAAAAGACTGTCTATAAAATATGGACTTCTTAAAGATGGCCGCCGTGTAAGCCTCCAGTGATGCAAGTCCACTACTACCTGACAGAAAATAATACTGGGAGTAAATGAGCTGGTGCATGCACAGTATGGGTATACGGATACCGTAAATGGGGCGGATGTGATGCGAGAAGCACCCCAGACCGGAAGTCAGTGCCTCTAAATGTTTCTTGTGTTTTAACTTATTTACTTTGTGTATTTTACATTGTAATCATAGTGGTTTAGCTTCCTATAAGTCTCTTATTAGATAGAGCCCAATGAAGTTATAGTTTTTGGCCTCAAACTATTGATTAATGTAATCATAGGATGTGATGTAAACGGACACTCCCCCAACCTGGTTGGGTATATATACATGTTCTGTCCCATTTGCACAATACCCCTTGATGAAGTCAGACCAGACGAAACTCGTTGGTTGATACCTGATTTTACTACAGAGTCTTCAGTTAAGCAATTTTTATATATCTTCCTATCCTTGAAACATACAGCAAATATCCTTGTTCTATATCTTTTTTTACCCCTTCAATATTGCCTTATTTGAAAGCATATAGATACATATACTAATTCATACTGTCATTATTAACTAGCACTTTAAAAACCTCTGGTCTAGAAGCTTAAACCACCTGTCGGCTATTAGTCTATTATTTTGGGGATCTGTAATTTAATTTTGTGTGATTTGTGTTCGAAAAATTGTGTTGTAAAATTTGAATGTTAGTAAATCAGGGGACCTTATATTTGTCTATGTAAAAGTGCTCATGTTTTCCGGTAGTAGATTGTGAGTGGGATTTGGTTTTATGTACAATTTAACGATCGATTATGCATTTAGTAAATATCCACATTGCAAAATCAAATGAAAATCGAATGCAAATCAAATCCAAAATCAACAAATACCCAAAATCGAGTAGTATATATACCCCTGAATCTGCATATCAGCTTACGAGTGGCTGCAACTTTTTCGCCCCTACTTCCATTGTGCTACGTATACAGATTAAGTCGCACACAGTCGCACATTTGCAGGTAAAAAGATACGTTTCATATCACATGGCATATTGAGGCAGGTTGTATGAGGACATACTGTATCTGTATAATTATTCGAGCGTTCTAATGTAAAACCAAATACTAAAAGACCCTTTCATACAACATTTGAGTCCATTGAAACTACTACACAAGCAGGATGTAAGAAGTAATAACCTCAGATTTTGAAAAAAAATTACAGTAATTCGCCACTTTGAAACACTCGTCAGCAAAGGTGCTGTACCGATTTTGTCAATGTTGATGATATAAGTTTCCAGTGGAACAGTGTGCATAAATCAAAATTTGTGGCTGTAACATCACAGAAACAACTGAGGGATAACCGCACTTTCACCTATCTGGTCTTGCACTTTTTGCTAAAAACATGCAGAATAAACAAGTAAAAATAAGAATATTATTCTTATCCCAGCACTAGGATTTGACAAGCTGGGAACATTATACAGTAGCAGGAGGATAGAAGCATGATGTCCACAACCCCAGTTAGTTCACTAGGGAAACAAACTCTAGAGATTAAAAATGGCACGTACTGGTAAAACTAGGGCACTTCCCACACTCATGTAGAGGTAGTTGTGAGGTAATAACATTTGTTAAAGCTAATATAAATTTGTGTTTTTTTTAACCTGTTAAATAAGAGAACTCAGCATGGCCCAAATACAGTGTACCCAAATGTATGTCTTTCAGCCATGGCATGCAGACTATTGGAGAACCATACTGTATTTTCCAGCATGTCATGTGGTCCACCTCTGAAAAATATAGTTTTGATAATCCTTGAGAAATAAATTAAGTACCTGGCCTTTAAGTGTAATCAAAAGGATGCAATTCATATTTTCTTACCCTCTTCTAATGACGCTTTAGATAACCCCTTCAAAATAATCTTTAAGAGTACCCCCACAAAATGTTTTTTTCTCTCTGTACATAAAGTTTGCAGCTTGCAAGAAATTGTAAATATAATACAACAAAGTTCTACAGTATACACCAAGTAAGAAGAAGAGAGTTAGTTGGTACTTAATCATCAAAAAACCTGTGTATAGAAGGTTCACTTCACATATATAACCCACTATCATTAATGCATATATATGATCCCTAATCCACGTTCTCTAAAAAGCAGGATATAATTGTATACTATATGGCAAGTGCAACATAGTAAATTTGATATAGGATATAGTTGAAATCTTATATATGTGCAGTCTTGGTTGAAATAATGACAGTAGCAGAGATTATTATCAGTTTGCAATATAGTTACTATAGGAGGAAGAAGGTAATATGCAGTCCAAATCAAAGTAATGAAAGTACACAATAGGGAAAAGTCAGTATAATAATTCAATCACAACATGAAAATTTAATATGTATGTGTGATAACAATAAATACGTTGTGTACATGTACAGTATAATCTCAGCAGCATGTGTATAAAAAGTTCTAAAACAGTATTCCAGCTAAATCTGCTTGCTATCAATGTGGCTGGAACAGTGAGTGACAGGTGATAGAACAGCTGGCTGGTTTAAGTAGTAGGAAAATAGTACATTTCTGCTGTTGGGGATAGCAATGAGAAATTGGCCTGTTATACCGTGACATTGCATGGCAAGATCACCATTCTGCACTAATGAGAGAATGCAGAGAAAGTGTACTTGTGGAAAGGGTTTGATGTGACATCAAATCTCATTGTGTTTCCTCAGTGCCTGGAGCAAGGACCCATGTGCACACCATGTGTTGCTAGAAGTAGGATATAATGTGCGTTCCGCCCTATGGTGGGATTGTTCACATACATCTTGAGTACAAGGTGAGTAATACCTGGGTAAGTGAGGGCATTCTTTAATAATTGATTTTAAAACACCCTACCAAAATACAATATTTACAAAAGTAAAATAGCTATACTGAATGTGCGGTGATTGGCAAAGCTGCAAAAACAAAACAAAAAACTAAAAAATCTGCAAACTCCTTATCCTTTCTCTCGTGAATTTGTGGTGAGAAAGGATCCTGCCATTTTAAAGGCTGTTTTTGAAAAATCACATCTAGAAACTGATTGGTTTGTACTTTATCTATCTCCAAGGTATTATACAGTATATGTCCCCTTTTATGTGCTCATTAACATATATGAATAGAATATATTGCCACTATAAGATCCATATACAGAAATCTAGTTAACAACCTTAAAATATACGATTAAACAACTGTCAACCTTAAATTGTGGATGGGCCTTTGAGTGCAGGCAAAATATCTGAATTGAAGCTGTTGGTCGCTCTCCATTCATAATACATATCAGTTTGCTTTACAATTACTGTATGTTCAAAGTTATAACACTACAAACATTTTGGTATTCTCCTGTTGACATACTGCTGTTAATTGTTTTGATCGTAGACAGCATTCATGTCAACCAAACAACTGCTTCCCTTCTATCCTGATATTTCCATTTACTTGCCTTGGACATCATTCTTAATCAGATTGCTGCTGCAATGTAGTTTAAATAATTGGATACAGTATATGTCCAATCTTGTCCTACAGCCGGCTGGTTTAAATAGTAAGAAAACAGTGATTTTTTGCTGTTATGGATAGCAATGAGAAGCTGCCCTGTTATCCCATGACATTGCATGGCAGCATCACCACTCTGCACTAATGAGAGAATCCAGAGAAAGTGTACTTGTGGATAGGGTTTGATGTGACAACATTCTCATTGTGTTTCCTCAGTGCCTGGAGCCATGACCCATGTGCACACCATGTGTTGCCAAAAGCAAGGTATAATGTGCGTTTCACCCTATGGTGGGATTGTTCAGATACAGTCTGATTACAAGGTGAGTAATACATGGGTAGGTTAGGGTATTCTTTACTAATTAATTTTAAAATACTCTACCAAAACACAATATTTACAGAGGTAAAATCATAGCTATACTGAATGTGCGGTAATTTGCAAAGCAGAAAAAAATAAAAAAAAAAATAAAAAAAAATCTGCAAAATCTATCCTTTCTCAGGTGAATTTGTGGTGAAATTTATCAACAAATTTATAAATTTGTAGAGAATATAAGAAATAAAATAGGTTTACACCTATTTGATATCTTGCTAGGAAGATAAAGTGGAGATAAAGTAACAGCCAATCAGCTTCTAACTGCCATTTTAAAAGCTGTGTTTGAAAAATCACAGTTAGGAGCTGATTGGTTTGTACATTATCTATATCCAAGGTATTATATATCTCCCCATTTACAGTGCATCTGGAAAGTATTCACATTGTTTCACTTTTTCCTCATTTTGTTATGTTACAGCCTTATTCTAAAATGGAATAAATACATTTTTCCCTCAAAATTCTACACACAATACCCCATAATGACATGGTGAAAAAGTTTTTTGTGATTTTTGCAAAGTTATTAAAAATAAAAAATGAAGAAATCACATGTACATAGGTATTCACAGACTTTGCCATGAAGCTCAAAATTGAGCTCAGGTGCATCCTGTTTCCACTGATCATCCTTGAGATGTTCCTACAGCTGAATTGGAGTTCACCTATGGTAAATTCAGTTGATTGGACATCATTTGGTAAAGGTACACAACTGTCTATATAAGGTCGCACATTTGACAGTGCATTTCTGAGCACAAACCAAGCATCAAGTCAAAGGAATTGTTTGCAGCCCTCTGAGACAGGATTGTCTCAAGACACAAATTTGAGGAAGGGTACAGAAAAATATCTGCTGCTTTAAAGGTCCCAATGAGCACAGTGGCCTCCATCATCCATAAATGGAAGAAGTTCGGAACCACCAGGACCAGTGGCGGATCCAGGGGGGAGCACTCGGGCCCGTGCCCCCCCTGTCATTTGTGGCCCCATCCGTCCTTTCCACCGCTTGTGTCACTGAGACACGCTGCTGCTCAGTCCAGCGGCAGCGTGTCTCAGCTGTCAGGAGGAGAGCACGGCTATCTGGCGGCGTGTTGCGGACTTCAAACCAGCCGCCAGTTCGTGAGCCAATCAGAGCTCGCGGACCGGCAGCCAATCAGGAGCCGCCGGTCCGCGAGCTCTGATTGGCTCACGAACTGGCGGCTAGTTTGAAGTCCTACACGCCGCCAGACATAGCCGCGCTCTCCTCCTGACACCCTCAGAGCCGGCAGAGAAGCAGCAGCAGCAGCAGCAGCAGGGGTAAGCAGCTGCAGAACTGCTGTGGGGGCATTTGTATAGTATACCTGCTGTGGGGGCATTTGTATACCTGGCACTGTGAGGGCAATTGTATACCTGGCACTGTGGGGGCAATTGTTTACCTGGCACTGTGAGGGCAATTGTTTACCTGGCACTGTGGGGGCATTTGTATACCTGACACTGTGGGGGCATTTTTGGATCTGGCACTGTAGGGGCATTTTTAGATCTGGCACTGTAGGGGCATTTTTGGATCTGGCATTTTTGGATCTGGCACTGTAGGGGCATTTTTGGATCTGGCACTGTGGGGGCATTTTTGGATCTGGCACTGTGGGGGCATTTGTGGATCTGGCACTCTGGGGGCATTTTTGGATCTGGCACTGTGGGGGCATTTGTGGATCTGGCACTGTGGGGGCATTTGTGGATCTGGCACTGTGGGGGCATTTGTGGATCTGGCACTATGGGGGCATTTTTGGATCTGGCACTGTGGGGGCATTTGTGGATCTGGCACTGTGGGGGCAATTGTGGATCTGGCACTGTGGGTGCAATTGTGGATTTGGCTCTGCACTATTGGGGGCATATGTCTGTGTATCACGTCTCATTTTAATTGGCCACACTCACTAAATGACTGCGGGCATTACTACAGGCAACATTACTACTGGGGGCAATACGGGCATTGCATAAGGGGCACCACTACTATGGGGTCTATATAAGGGGCACTACCAGTACAGTGGACATTGCATAATGAGCTCTACAACTGTGGGCATTGCACCTCACATGCACCAAAGCCGCACGCAAATGTACTTCCCCTTCCATGGTGACCCCCCTATCATTTTCTTCTGGATCCGCCCCTGACCAGGACTCTTCCTAGAGCTGGCCGCCAGTCTAAACTGAGCGATCAGGGGAGAAGATCCCTAGTCAGGAAGGTGACCAAGAACCCAATGGTCACTCTGTCAGAGCTACAGCATTCCTCTGTGGAAAGAAGAGAACCTTCCAGAAGGACAACCATCTCTGCAGCAATCCAACAATAAGGCATGTATGGTAGAGTGGCCAGACGGAAGCCACTCCTTAGTTAAAAGCACATGGCAGCCTGCCTGGAGTTTGCCAAAATGCACCTGAAGGACTCTCAGACCATGAGAAACAAAATTCTCTGGTCTGATGAGACAAAGATTAAACTCTTTGGCGTGAATGCTAGCCATCATGTTTGGAGGAAACCAGGCACCACTCATCACCAGGCCAATACCATCCCTACAGCAGAGGCATCACTGGGTGTGGTGACACCTGGTGCGCACCCCCATATGCCAGCGCGCCAAAGGTGCGCTCAGGGCAAAAAGGGGGTGTGGTTGCAAAGAAAGGGGGTGTGGCCTCACGGATTATCACTCTGGGGGCGTGCCTAGCATCTCCGGAGATGCTGGGCGGCACTGGGCTGCCCCCGGAGACTGCAGCGATGTCGGCTCCTCTGTTATGACAGTAGCCAGGTGCTGTAGCAGAATTTCACACTGCAGCACCTGGCTCCTGTCACTGCGGAGGAGCCCACAGATTGGTGTCACCCCTTCTAGGCATCACACCCGGGTGTGGTCTGCACCCCCTGCACCCGCCTTGTGACACCACTGCTTACAGCATGGTGGTGGCAGCATCATGCTGTGGTGATGTTTTTCAGTGGCAGGAACTGGGAGACTAGTCAGGATAGAGGGAAAGATGACTTCAGCAATATACAGAAACATCCTGGATGAAAACATGCACCATGGCGCTCTTTACCTCAGACTGGGGTGACTGTTCCTCTTTCAGCAGGACAATGACCCTAAGCACACATCCAAGATATCAAAGGAGTGGCTTCAGGACAACTCTGTGAATGTCATTGAGTGGCCCAGCCAGAGCCCAGACTTGAATCCGATTGAACATCTCTGGAGATATCTGAAAATGGCTGTGCACCGACGCTTCTCATCCAACCTGATGGAGCTTGAGAGGTGATGCAAAGATGAATAGGCAAAACTGCCCAAAGATAGGTGTTTCAAGCTTGTGGAATCATATTCAAAAAGACTTGAGGCTGTAAATGCTGCCAAAGGTGCATCAACAAAGTACTGAGCAAAGGCTGTGAATACTTATGTACATGTTATTTCTTAGTTTTTTATTTTTAATAAATTTGCAAAAATCTAAAAAAACTTTTTTCACGTTGTCATCATGGGGTATTGTGCGTAGAATTTTGAGGGAAAAATGAATTTATTCCATTTTGGAATAAGGCTGTAACATAACAAAATGTGGAAAAAGTGAAGCGCTGTGAATACTTTTCTGGATGCACTGTATGTGCTCATTAACATATATGAATAGAATATATTGGTACTATAAGACCCATTTACAGAAATCTTGTTAACAACCTTAAAATTAATGCTTAAACAACTATCAACCTTCAATTGTGGATGGGCCTTTGAGTGCAGGCAAAATTTCTGAACTGAAGCTTTATGTCACTATCCATCCATAATACATAGCAGTTTGCTTTAAAATTATGTTGAAAGTTTTAATGTCAACACCGTTAAAATGCTTTCTCTTACGTCCTAGAGGATGCTGGGGACTCCGTAAGGACCATGGGGTATAGACGGGCTCCGCAGGAGATAGGGCACCTAAAAAGAACTTTGACTATGGGTGTACACTGGCTCCTCCCTCTATGCCCCTCCTCCAGACCTCAGTTAGATCTTGTGCCCAGAGGAGAATGGGTGCACTGCAGAGAGCTCTCCAGAGTTTTCTGTGGAAAAAGAATTTTGTTAGGTTTTTTATTTTCAGGGAGTCCTGTTGGCAACAGGCTCCCTGCATCGTGGGACCGAGGATAGAGAAGCAGAGCTGGCTTGTCAAGTTGGGCACTGCTTCTAAGGCTACTAGACACCATTAGCTCCAGAGGGATCCGGAACACAGGTCTCACCTGGGGTTCGTCCCGGAGCCGCGCCGCCATCCTCCTCACAGATGCCGAAGGTAGAAGCGGATAGAGAAGACAGAAGACATCTTAGGTGGCAGAAGACATCAGATCTTCATGAGGTACCGCTGCGCGCCATTGCTCCCAGTCACACACACACAGAGCAGCACTGAAGGGTGCTGGGCGCAGGGGGGGGCGCCCTGGGCAGCAATAAACCTCACATTTTGGCACAAAACAGTGGCATTAGACTGCGGAGGCAGTAAATCGCTTATCCCCCGCCATTTTATTGAAAAATCACTGGGACCGAAGCCCGCCGTCGGGTGGGCGGGGCTTGATCCTCAGCACTAACCAGCGCCATTTTCTCCACAGAAACTGCATGAGAAAGAAAACGCTGGCTCCCTGGTCTCTCCACTGCTGAACACAGGCTGGAAAAAAGAGGAGGGGGGCACTTTGGCGACGCAGTGAGTGGGAATTGACATAATATATATATAAAAAGCGCTATCTGGATATATATATTTTCTTACAGTGTTGTTAAGCGCTGGTGTGTGCTGGCATACTCTTTCTCTGTCTCTCCTTAGGATCTGGTTGGGGTTTTGTCCCCTTATAGGTTAATCCCTGTGTGTGTGGGGTGTCGGTACGTGTGTGTCGACATGTCTGAGGCGGAAGGCTTCTCCAAGGAGAAGGTGGAGCAAATGAGTGGTGTGTCCCCGTCGGTTGTGCCGACTCCAGATTGGATGGACATGTGGCATACGTTGCATGCAAGTGTGGCATCTTTACATAAAAGGCTTGATAAGGCTGTTTTAGGGGGGACATCAGGCGGTCAATCCTCAGATTGGACCGACTCACAGGGCCTGTCGGGGTCTCAAAAGCATCCCTTAACACAAGACACTACTACCGACACGGATTCTGATTCCAGTGTCGACTATGACGAAGTAAAATTGCACCCTAGGGTGACTAAAACCATTCAGTGAATGATTGTGGCAATAAGGGATGTGTTGCATATTGCGGATGAACCCTCGGTCCCCGACACAAGGGTACACATGTTTAAGGAAAAGAAACAGATTATTAATTTTCCCACATCTCATGAATTAAATGAGTTCTATGGAAAAGCTTGGGAGACTCCGGATAAGAGACCGCAGATCCCCAAAATAATTTTTATGGCATACCCTTTCCCTAAGCAGGACAGGGAGATTTGGGAATCACCCCCCACTGTGAACAAGGCCCTGACGCGCTTGTCCAAGAAAGTAGCGCTACCGTCTCCTGACACAGCGGCCCTTAAGGACCCTGCAGATCGCAGGCAAGAAACTACATTAAAGGGTATTTATTCTCATACGGGTGCTGTGTTAAGACCGACGATTGCGTCGGCATCGGTGTGTAGCGCAATTGCAGCTTGGACAGATGAGCTGACAGATCAATTTGATACTATGGATAAGGATACTATATTCCTAACTCTAGCCCATATAAAAGACGCAGTCTTATTTATGAGGGATGCTCAAAGGGACATTGGATTGCTAGCTTCTAGGGCCAATGCCATGTCTATCTCAGCGAGAAGATCCTTATGGACTCGCCAATGGACGGGTGATGCGGATTCCAAAAAACATATGGATGTACTACCCTATAAGGGTGATGTATTGTTTGGGGATGGGCTGACGGACCTGGTTTCCACAGCTACAGCAGGTAAATCAAATTTTTTACCATATATTCCCCAACAGCAAAAGAAAGCAACACCCTATCAGATGCAGTCCTTTCGGTCGCACAAGTCCAAAAGAGGTCGGGGATCCTCTTTCCTCGCCAGAGGTAAGGGCAGAGGCAAGAGAGGACCTGCTTCGGCAGGTGCCCAGGAACAAAAGTCCTCCCCGGCTGCTCCAAAAACCACAGCATGACGCTGGGACTCCCCTGAGGGAGTCCGCGCCGGTGGGGGCACGTCTTCAACTTTTCAGTCAGGCCTGGGTCAGTTCGGACCTGAATCCCTGGGCGCTGGAAATAGTTTCCCAGGGTTACAAATTGGAATTCGAGGATGTGCCCCCGAGCCGATTTTTCAAATCGGCCCTACCAGCTTCCACATCGGAAAGGAATGTAGTGTTAGCTGCAATTCAAACGCTGTGTATACAGCAAGTGATAATCAAGGTTCCCCTGCACCAGCAGAGAAGAGGTTACTATTCTACCCTATTTGTGGTCCCGAAACCGGACGGTACGGTCAGACCGATTTTAAATCTGAAATCCCTAAACCTGTACATAAAAAGATTCAAATTTAAAATGAAATCTATCAGAGCAATAATAGCCAACATGGAGGAGGGGGAGTTTATGGTGTCTCTGGACATAAAGGATGCGTACCTTGTCCCCATATATGCCCCCCATCAGGAATACCTGAGATTCGCTGTACAGTATTGTCATTTCCAATTTCAGACGTTGCCGTTTGGACTTTCCACGGCCCCGAGGATTTTCACCAAGATAATGGCGGAAATGATGGTGGTCCTGCATAAGCATGGAGTCACAATTATCCCATACTTGGACGATCTCCTGATAAAAGCGAGATCAAGGGAGAAATTGCTGAGCAGTGTGGCGCTCTTTCTGAGAGTGCTCCAGCAACACGGTTGGATTCTAAATCTACCGAAGTCACAGTTGATTCCGACAACTCGAATACCGTTCCCAGGTATGATACTGGATACGGAACAAATGAAGGTCTTTCTCCCTATAGAGAAAGCCCAAGACATCCAGAACATGGTCAGATACCTGCTAAAACCGAAAAGGGTGTCAGTTCACCAATGCACTCGAGTTCTGGGGAAAATGGTGGCGGCCTACGAGGCCATTCCCTTCGAAAGGTTCCATGCAAGGACTTTTCAATGGGACCTTCTGGACAAGTGGTCCGGGTCCCATCTGCACTTACATCGGAAAATAACTCTGTCCCCAGGGACCAGAGTGTCCCTCCTGTGGTGGTTGCAAAGTGCTCACCTGCTGGAGGGTCGCCGGTTCGGGATTCAGGACTGGATCCTGGTTACCACGCACGTGAGCCTCCGAGGATGGGGAGCGGTCACACAGGGAAAAACTTTTCAGGGTCTTTGGTCAGACCAGGAGTCCTGTCTATACATCAATGTGTTGGAACTCAGGGCCATTTACAACGGCCTTCGACAAGCGGAGAGTTTTCTTCGAAACCTACCGGTTCTGATTCAATCAGACAATGTCACAGCAGTGGCTCATGTGAACCGCCAAGGCAGGACAAGAAGCAGAGTCGCGATGGCGGAAGCCACAAGGATACTTCGCTGGGCGGAAAATCATGTAAGCGCTCTGTCGGCTGTCTTCATTCCGGGAGTGGACAACTGGGAAGCAGACTTCCTCAGCAGACACGATCTCCATCCAGGAGAGTGGGGACTTCATCAAGAAGTCTTTGCAGACGTAACACGTCTTTGGGGAACTCCTCAAAT
Source organism: Pseudophryne corroboree (assembly GCF_028390025.1). Taxonomy (NCBI): domain Eukaryota; kingdom Metazoa; phylum Chordata; class Amphibia; order Anura; family Myobatrachidae; genus Pseudophryne; species Pseudophryne corroboree. The sequence goes on along the minus strand of NC_086453.1, from coordinate 272,747,478 downwards.
AGACATGATGGCGTCATGCCTCAACAAAAAACTTCGGAGGTATTGCGCAAGGTCTCGGGACCCTCAGGTAATAGCAGTAGACGCACTGGTAACACCGTGGGTGTTCGAATCGGTCTACGTGTTTCCTCCTCTTCCTCTCATCACGAAAGTGTTGAGGATCATAAGATGAAGAAGAGTACAGACAATACTCGTTGTCCCAGACTGGCCTCGAAGGGCCTGGTACTCGGATCTACAAGAGATGCTCACAGGAGACCCCTGGCCTCTTCCTCTGAGGGAAGACCTGTTGCAGCAGGGGCCCTGTGTATTTCAAGACTTACCGCGGTTACGTTTGATGGCATGGCGGTTAAATCCTAGCGAAAAAGGGGATTCCGGAAGAGGTCATCCCTACTTTAATAAAGGCTAGGAAGGAGGTGACGATAAAACATTATCACCGTATCTGGCGAAAGTATGTGTCTTGGTGTGAGACCAAGAATGCACCTACGGAAGATTTTCATCTGGGTCGCCTTCTCCACTTCCTACAGACAGGAGTGGATATGGGCCTGAAATTAGGCTCGGTAAATGTACAGATTTCGGCCCTCTCGATTTTCTTTCAGAAGGAATTGGCTTCTCTTCCAGAAGTCCAGACGTTTGTAAAGGGAGTGCTGCACATCCAGCCCCCTTTTGTGCCTCCAGTGGCACCATGGGACCTGAACGTGGTGCTGCAGTTCCTAAAATCACACTGGTTTGAACCGCTTAACAAGGTTGAGTTGAAAATTTTACCTGGAAGGTGGTCATGTTGTTGGCCTTAGCATCAGCAAGGCGAGTGTCAGAATTGGCGGCTCTCTCACACAAGAGCCCCTACTTGATTTTTCATGTGGATCGAGCTGAATTGAGGACACGTCCGCAATTTTTGCCTAAAGTGGTTTCGTCTTCCATATGAATCAGCCTATTGTGGTGCCTGGGGCTACCGGTGACCTGGAGGATTCCAGATCCCTGGACGTAGTCAGGGCCTTAAAGATTTATGTAGCCAGGACGGCTAGAATTAGGAAAACAGAGGCTCTGTTTGTCCTGTATGCGGCAAATAAGATTGGCGCTCCTGCTTCAAAGCAGACTATTGCTCGCTGGATCTGTAATACGATTCAGCAGGCTCACTCTACGGCTGGATTGCCGGTACCAAATTCGGTTAAGGCCCATTCCACTAGGAAGGTGGACTCTTCTTGGGCGGCTGCCCAAGGCATCTCGGCTTTACAACTTTGCCGAGCGGCGACTTGGGCGGGGTCAAACACTTTTGCTAAATTCTACAAGTTTGATACCCTGGCTGATGAGGACCTAGCGTTTGCTCAGTCGGTGCTGCAGTCATACGCACTCTCCCGCCCGATTGGATGCTTTGATATAAACCCATGGTCCTTACGGAGTCCCCAGCATCCTCTAGGACGTAATAGAAAATAAGATTTTCAACCTACCGGTAAATCTATTTCTCCTAGTCCGTAGAGGATGCTGGGCGCCCGTCCCAGTGCGGAAACTCTGCAAGACTTGTATATAGTTGTTGCTTACATAAGGGTTATGTTACAGTTGACATCGGTCTTGGACCATTACTGTTGTTTTTGTTCATACTGTTAACTGGTTATGTATGTTCCAGGTTACATGGTATGATTGGTGTGGGCTGGTATGAATCTTGCCCTTGGATTGCTAAATCCTGCCTTGTATTGTCCATCTCCTCTGGGCACAGTTCTCTAACTGAGGTCTGGAGGAGGGGCATAGAGGGAGGAGCCAGTGCACACCCATAGTCAAAGTTCTTTTTAGGTGCCCTATCTCCTGCGGAGCCCGTCTATACCCCATGGTCCTTATGGAGTCCCCAGCATCCTCTACGGACTAGGAGAAATAGATTTACCGGTAGGTTTAAAATCTTATTTTACGTAACATCACAAACATGTTGATATTCTCCCGTTGACATACTGCTGTTAATTGTTTTGATTGTTGACAGCATTCATGTCAACCCAACAACTGTTTACCTTCCATCCTGATATTTCCATTTACTTGCCTTGTACATCATTCTTAATCAGATTACTGCTCCAATGTAGTTTAAATAATTAAATATATGTCCAATCTTCTGAAGAATAGTGCTGTATTCTCGTCTTTTGGTACTGATATACATTCTTTGAATGCTGGCTGTAGATTGAAAAAGTAAAAATCCATCTGCAATGGATATTATTGTTAGAGAGAAAGATCATTGGTGCCGCAAATCCCTTCACGGTTAAGTGTTACATGCTATAGGTCTTGATATAATTGTCAGAGTGAGTGAGAGCAGTGATGGGCCTTGGTACTGGGGTTGTTGTCAAATTTGGATGATATGGCCATGACCCTCCCTAAAAATTTTTTTCCAAAAGCACTATTAACTGGAAGGTAGGTTGAACATATTGGCCAGGAGAAGCAGATTCAGGTAGGTGGTAGAGATGAGCGGGTTCGGTTCCTCGGAATCCGAACCCGCCCGAACTTCAGTTTTTTTTACACGGGTCCGAGCGACTCGGATCTTCCCGCCTTGCTCGGTTAAGCCGAGCGCGCCCGAACGTCATCATCACGCTGTCGGATTCTCGCGAGGCTCGGATTCTATCGCGAGACTCGGATTCTATATAAGGAGCCGCGCGTCGCCGCCATTTTCACACGTGCATTGAGATTCATAGGGAGAGGACGTGGCTGGCGTCCTCTCCGTTTATAGAGATTCGAGAAGAGAGTGAGACAGAGAGAGACACAGTAGTAATTTTGGGGAGCATTAGGAGGAGTACTACTACTACTAGTACTTGCTGAAGTGATAGAGATAGTGTGACTGTATTATCTGACTTGTGGGGGAGAAACTGACAGTGGGGAGCAGTTAGAGTCTGAGAGCAGGACTCAGGACTCAGGAGTACATATAACGTACAGTGCACACTTTTGCTGCCAGAGTGCCACACTGCCATTGTTTGTGACCACACTGACCACCAGTATAATATATATTGTGATTGTCTGCTTAGGACTCAGGAGTACTACTTGCAAGTTGCTGATAGCGTGACCAGTGACCTGACCACCAGTTTAATAATCACCACCAGTTTATGAGTTTAATATATATATATATATATATATATATATATATATAATTGTATATAATATATATATATAATATTGTATACCACCTAGCACCTACCCGTGTTTTTTTTTTTTTTTCTTTCTTCTTTATACATACTACTATAGTAGCTTACTGTAGCAGTCTGCGGTGCTGCTGAGCTGACAGTGTCCAGCAGGTCCGTCATCAGTCATTACATAATAAATATATATACCTGTCCGGCTGCAGTACTAGTGATATTATATATACATATATATTGATTTCATCTCATTATCATCCAGTCTATATTATCAGCAGACACAGTACGTTAGTCCACGGCTGTAGCTACCTCTGTGTCGGCACTCGGCAGTCCATCCATAATTGTATACCACCTACCCGTGTTTTTTTTTTTCTTTCTTCTTTATACATACTACTATAGTAGCTTACTGTAGCAGTCTGCGGTGCTGCTGAGCTGACAGTGTCCAGCAGGTCCGTCATCAGTCATTACATAATAAATTTATATACCTGTCCGGCTGCAGTACTAGTGATATTATATATACATATATATTGATTTCATCTCATTATCATCCAGTCTATATTATCAGCAGACACAGTACGGTAGTCCACGGCTGTAGCTACCTCTGTGTTGGCACTCGGCAGTCCATCCATAATTGTATACCACCTACCCGTGGTTTTTGTTTTTTTCTTTCTTCTTTATACATACTACTATAGTAGCTTACTGTAGCAGTCTGCGGTGCTGCTGAGCTGACAGTGTCCAGCAGGTCCGTCATCAGTCATTACATAATAAATATATATACCTGTCCGGCTGCAGTACTAGTGATATTATATATACATATATATTGATTTCATCTCATTATCATCCAGTCTATATTATCAGCAGACACAGTACGGTAGTCCACGGCTGTAGCTTCCTCTGTGTCGGCACTCGGCAGTCCATCCATAATTGTATACCACCTACCCGTGGTTTTTTTTTTCTTTCTTCTTTATACATACTACTATAGTAGCTTACTGTAGCAGTCTGCGGTGCTGCTGAGCTGACAGTGTCCAGCAGGTCCGTCATCAGTCATTACATAATAAATATATATACCTGTCCGGCTGCAGTACTAGTGATATTATATATACATATATATTGATTTCATCTCATTATCATCCAGTCTATATTATCAGCAGACACAGTACGGTAGTCCACGGCTGTAGCTACCTCTGTGTCGGCACTCGGCAGTCCATCCATAATTGTATACCACCTACCCGTGGTTTTTTTTTTCTTTCTTCTTTATACATACTACTATAGTAGCTTACTGTAGCAGTCTGCGGTGCTGCTGAGCTGACAGTGTCCAGCAGGTCCGTCATCAGTCATTACATAATAAATATATATACCTGTCCGGCTGCAGTACTAGTGATATTATATATACATATATATTGATTTCATCTCATTATCATCCAGTCTATATTATCAGCAGACACAGTACGGTAGTCCACGGCTGTAGCTACCTCTGTGTCGGCACTCGGCAGTCCATCCATAATTGTATACCACCTACCCGTGGTTTTTTTTTTCTTTCTTCTTTATACATACTACTATAGTAGCTTACTGTAGCAGTCTGCGGTGCTGCTGAGCTGACAGTGTCCAGCAGGTCCGTCATCAGTCATTACATAATAAATATATATACCTGTCCGGCTGCAGTACTAGTGATATTATATATACATATATATTGATTTCATCTCATTATCATCCAGTCTATATTATCAGCAGACACAGTACGGTAGTCCACGGCTGTAGCTACCTCTGTGTTGGCACTCGGCAGTCCATCCATAATTGTATACCACCTACCCGTGGTTTTTTTTTTTCTTTCTTCTTAATACATACTACTATAGTAGCTTACTGTAGTAGTCTGCGGTGCTGCTGAGCTGACAGTGTCCAGCAGGTCCGTCATCAGTCATTACATAATAAATATATATACCTGTCCGGCTGCAGTACTAGTGATATTATATATACATATATATTGATTTCATCTCATTATCATCCAGTCTATATTATCAGCAGACACAGTACGGTAGTCCACGGCTGTAGCTACCTCTGTGTCGGCACTCGGCTGTCCATCCATAAGTATACTAGTATCCATCCATCTCCATTGTTTACCTGAGGTGCCTTTTAGTTGTGCCTATTAAAATATGGAGAACAAAAATGTTGAGGTTCCAAAATTAGGGAAAGATCAAGATCCACTTCCACCTCGTGCTGAAGCTGCTGCCACTAGTCATGGCCGAGACGATGAAATGCCAGCAACGTCGTCTGCCAAGGCCGATGCCCAATGTCATAGTACAGAGCATGTAAAATCCAAAACACCAAATATCAGTAAAAAAAGGACTCCAAAACCTAAAATAAAATTGTCGGAGGAGAAGCGTAAACTTGCCAATATGCCATTTACCACACGGAGTGGCAAGGAACGGCTGAGGCCCTGGCCTATGTTCATGGCTAGTGGTTCAGCTTCACATGAGGATGGAAGCACTCAGCCTCTCGCCAGAAAAATGAAAAGACTCAAGCTGGCAAAAGCAGTAGCACCGCAAAGAACTGTGCGTTCTTCGAAATCCCAAATCCACAAGGAGAGTCCGACTCCAATTGTGTCGGTTGCGATGCCTGACCTTCCCAACACTGGACGTAAAGAGCATGCGCCTTCCACCATTTGCACGCCCCCTGCAAGTGCTGGAAGGAGCACCCGCAGTCCAGTTCCTGATAGTCAGATTGAAGATGTCAGTGTTGAAGTACACCAGGATGAGGAGGATATGGGTGTTGCTGGCGCTGGGGAGGAAATTGACCAGGAGGATTCTGATGGTGAGGTGGTTTGTTTAAGTCAGGCACCCGGGGAGACACCTGTTGTCCGTGGGAGGAATATGGCCATTGACATGCCTGGTGAAAATACCAAAAAAATCAGCTCTTCGGTGTGGAAGTATTTCAACAGAAATGCGGACAACAGGTGTCAAGCTGTGTGTTGCCTTTGTCAAGCTGTAATAAGTAGGGGTAAGGACGTTAACCACCTCGGAACATCCTCCCTTATACGTCACCTGCAGCGCATTCATAATAAGTCAGTGACAAGTTCAAAAACTTTGGGTGACAGCGGAAGCAGTCCACTGACCAGTAAATCCCTTCCTCTTGTAACCAAGCTCACGCAAACCACCCCACCAACTCCCTCAGTGTCAATTTCCTCCTTACCCAGGAATGCCAATAGTCCTGCAGGCCATGTCACTGGCAATTCTGACGAGTCCTCTCCTGCCTGGGATTCCTCCGATGCATCCTTGAGTGTAATGCCTACTGCTGCTGGCGCTGCTGTTGTTGCTGCTGGGAGTCGATCGTCATCCCAGAGGGGAAGTCGTAAGCCCACTTGTACTACTTCCAGTAAGCAATTAACTGTCCAACAGTCCTTTGCGAGGAAGATGAAATATCACAGCAGTCATCCTGCTGCAAAGCGGATAACTGAGGCCTTGACAACTATGTTGGTGTTAGACGTGCGTCCGGTATCCGCCGTTAGTTCACAGGGAACTAGACAATTTTTTGAGGTAGTGTGCCCCCGTTACCAAATACCATCTAGGTTCCACTTCTCTAGGCAGGCGATACCGAGAATGTACACGGACGTCAGAAAAAGACTCACCAGTGTCCTAAAAAATGCAGTTGTACCCAATGTCCACTTAACCACGGACATGTGGACAAGTGGAGCAGGGCAGGGTCAGGACTATATGACTGTGACAGCCCACTGGGTAGATGTATGGACTCCCGCCGCAAGAACAGCAGCGGCGGCACCAGTAGCAGCATCTCGCAAACGCCAACTCTTTCCTAGGCAGGCTACGCTTTGTATCACCGCTTTCCAGAATACGCACACAGCTGAAAACCTCTTACGGCAACTGAGGAAGATCATCGCGGAATGGCTTACCCCAATTGGACTCTCCTGTGGATTTGTGGCAACGCCAGCAATATTGTGTGTGCATTAAATCTGGGCAAATTCCAGCACGTCCCATGTTTTGCACATACCTTGAATTTGGTGGTGCAGAATTTTTAAAAAAACGACAGGGGTGTGCAAGAGATGCTGTCGGTGGCCAGAAGAATTGCGGGACACTTTCGGCGTACAGGCACCACGTACAGAAGACTGGAGCACCACCAAAAACAACTGAACCTGCCCTGCCATCATCTGAAGCAAGAAGTGGTAACGAGGTGGAATTCAACCCTCTATATGCTTCAGAGGTTGGAGGAGCAGCAAAAGGCCATTCAAGCCTATACAATTCAGCACGATATAGGAGGTGGAATGCACCTGTCTCAAGCGCAGTGGAGAATGATTTCAACATTGTGCAAGGTTCTGATGCCCTTTGAACTTGCCACACGTGAAGTCAGTTCAGACACTGCCAGCCTGAGTCAGGTCATTCCCCTCATCAGGCTTTTGCAGAAGAAGCTGGAGACATTGAAGGAGGAGCTAACACAAAGCGATTCCGCTAGGCATGTGGGACTTGTGGATGGAGCCCTTAATTCGCTTAACAAGGATTCACGGGTGGTCAATCTGTTGAAATCAGAGCACTACATTTTGGCCACCATGCTCGATCCTAGATTTAAAGCCTACCTTGGATCTCTCTTTCCGGCAGACACAAGTCTGCTGGGGTTCAAAGACCTGCTGGTGAGAAAATTGTCAAGTCAAGCGGAACGCGACCTGTCAACATCTCCTCCTTCACATTCTCCCGCAACTGGGGGTGCGAGGAAAAGTCTCAGAATTCCGAGCCCACCCGCTGGCGGTGATGCAGGGCAGTCTGGAGCGACTGCTGATGCTGACATCTGGTCCGGACTGAAGGACCTGACAACGATTACGGACATGTCGTCTACTGTCACTGCATATGATTCTCTCACCATTGAAAGAATGGTGGAGGATTATATGAGTGACCGCATCCAAGTAGGCACGTCACACAGTCCATACTTATACTGGCAGGAAAAAGAGACAATTTGGAGGCCCTTTCACAAACTGGCTTTATTCTACCTAAGTTGCCCTCCCACAAGTGTGTACTCCGAAAGAGTGTTTAGTGCCGCCGCTCACCTTGTCAGCAATCGGCGTACAAGGTTACATCCAGAAAATGTGGAGAAGATGATGTTCATTAAAATGAATTATAATCAATTCCTCCGTGGAGACATTGACCAGCAGCAATTGCCTCCACAAAGTACACAGGGAGCTGAGATGGTGGATTCCAGTGGGGACGAATTGATAATCTGTGAGGAGGGGGATGTACACGGTGATATATCGGAGGATGATGATGAGGTGGACATCTTGCCTCTGTAGAGCCAGTTTGTGCAAGGAGAGATTAATTGCTTCTTTTTTGGTGGGGGTCCAAACCAACCCGTCATTTCAGTCACAGTCGTGTGGCAGACCCTGTCACTGAAATGATGGGTTGGTTAAAGTGTGCATGTCCTGTTTATACAACATAAGGGTGGGTGGGAGGGCCCAAGGACAATTCCATCTTGCACCTCTTTTTTCTTTAATTTTTCTTTGCGTCATGTGCTGTTTGGGGAGTATTTTTTGGAAGGGCCATCCTGCGTGACACTGCAGTGCCACTCCTAGATGGGCCAGGTGTTTGTGTCGGCCACTAGGGCCGCTTATATTACTCACACAGCTACCTCATTGCGCCTCTTTTTTTCTTTGCGTCATGTGCTGTTTGGGGAGGGTTTTTTGGAAGGGACATCCTGCGTGACACTGCAGTGCCACTCCTAGATGGGCCCGGTGTTTGTGTCGGCCACTAGGGTCGCTTATCTTACTCACACAGCTACCTCATTGCGCCTCTTTTTTTCTTTGCGTCATGTGCTTTTTGGGGAGGGTTTTTTGGAAGGGACATCCTGCGTGACACTGCAGTGCCACTCCTAGATGGGCCCGGTGTTTGTGTCGGCCACTAGGGTCGCTTATCTTACTCACACAGCTACCTCATTGCGCCTCTTTTTTTCTTTGCGTCATGTGCTGTTTGGGGAGGGTTTTTTGGAAGGGACATCCTGCGTGACACTGCAGTGCCACTCCTAGATGGGCCCGGTGTTTGTGTCGGCCACTAGGGTCGCTTATCTTACTCACACAGCTACCTCATTGCGCCTCTTTTTTTCTTTGCGTCATGTGCTGTTTGGGGAGGGTTTTTTGGAAGGGACATCCTGCGTGACACTGCAGTGCCACTCCTAGATGGGCCCGGTGTTTGTGTCGGCCACTAGGGTCGCTTATCTTACTCACACAGCTACCTCATTGCGCCTCTTTTTTTCTTTGCGTCATGTGCTGTTTGGGGAGGGTTTTTTGGAAGGGACATCCTGCGTGACACTGCAGTGCCACTCCTAGATGGGCCAGGTGTTTGTGTCCGCCACTAGGGTCGCTTATCTTACTCACACAGCTACCTCATTGCGCCTCTTTTTTTCTTTGCATCATGTGCTGTTTGGGGAGGGTTTTTTGGAAGGGCCATCCTGCGTGACACTGCAGTGCCACTCCTAGATGGGCCAGGTGTTTGTGTCGGCCACTAGGGTCGCTTATCTTACTCACACAGCTACCTCATTGCGCCTCTTTTTTTCTTTGCGTCATGTGCTGTTTGGGGAGGGTTTTTTGGAAGGGCCATCCTGCGTGACACTGCAGTGCCACTCCTAGATGGGCCAGGTGTTTGTGTCGGCCACTAGGGTCGCTTAGCTTAGTCATCCAGCGACCTCGGTGCAAATTTTAGGACTAAAAATAATATTGTGAGGTGTGAGGTATTCAGAATAGACTGAAAATGAGTGGAAATTATGGTTTTTGAGGTTAATAATACTTTGGGATCAAATTGACCCCCAAATTCTATGATTTAAGTTGTTTTTTAGTGTTTTTTGAAAAAAACACCCGAATCCAAAACACACCCGAATCCGACAAAAAAAATTCGGTGAGGTTTTGCCAAAACGCGGTCGAACCCAAAACACGGCCGGGGAACCGAACCCAAAACCAAAACACAAAACCCGAAAAATTTCAAGTGCACATCTCTAGTAGGCGGGCAATCGCACTTAACACTTGCAGACTGAGAGAGAGAGAGAGAGAGAGAGAGAGAGGGAAGACTGTTGCTGCTTAATAGCAGCACCACCCCACACACTCCACTGCACAGCACACAGCAGTGTGTGCTGGGCAGGTAGACTGCTGCCGTTGCACCCCATATCATTTTACCTTGCTAATTGCACCACATATATTTTAAAGGATTCTAGTTTTCATCACGATTATTTGTTTTGTAAGCGTACATTCAACAGACAATGAGGCAGCTGTATTAACCTGGAGAAGAAATAAAGAAGTGATAAAGCAGTGATAAGTGCAAGGTGATAACGCACCAGCCAATCATTTCGGATTTGAAAAATGACAGTTAGGAGTTGACTGGGTGGTGCGTTATCATCTTGCACTTATCACTGCTTTATCACTTCTTTATCCCTTCTCCATGCTTAATACTTCTGCCTCAATGCTCTTCTATGCTTCACAGATGTTTATTGTGTCCAGGTGATATAACTTTACCAAGTAGTCATGATTTGTGTAAAGGCTACACTTCCTGAATTGGCTTACTTTGACACCCCTAGGGTATGGGGTTTCCTCTTGTCCTCAGTAAATGCTTCTGCATTGTGACTCTTGCATTGTGGGAGAGTATTTTGATGCCACCACAAGGATCCTACACCAGCACCTGGAACTGCTTGTTCCAACACTGGAACCTGGATCTACTTCTCCTAAGCTCACTAGCACCTGAAGCTCTGAAGCTACTTACCTCTGGGTAAGTTTGTGGTCACACTGCTTCAATACCTCCTCGTTTGTATTGATTGATTGGCCAATTGCTATGGAATAGTACTGGGCGTGGTAGCAGGCAGAGAGCTTAGCTTGAACAGAACAAATGATGTTCAACAATAACCAAAGGCGCAAACCAGTTATGCAGCAGAAAGGAAAAAGTAGGGCCACTAAACCCTTTGCAAAATACAATCGCAAAAAAAATGAACCAGTCATCATGCGCTCGCTGTGTTCACCATAATGTAATAAGTAAAAATGTATAGAACAAATGTGTATGTATATATATATATATATATATCATAGACCAACTCAAATGGTAATAATGATACTTAAGTCCAAAAACGGTCTCTGTGAAGATGTCAGTTCTCTGTGAAATGCCTCCTAGAAGGTGTCATACGTCTCATCCAGTACTCCGGTTTTTTGGATTATGTAAAAGAACATATAAACAAATCATGGTGTAGTAGGTCCAAAAATATGACAAGAATTCAGGGTTCTTCATATCCCGCTTATAATCCGACTTACACATCACACATATGAATTCCTCTCATAAAGGTATCTTTAAATCACCATTATGTCATCTGTGTGAAAAACCTCTGCAAACCACCACCAGTCTCAAATAGTGCGTACCATACTCACTGATAAACAGGATGGTACACCTCCTATAGCGGTTTCTTTAATAAGCTCAACGTAACTCCATCACTACATATATACCAATGCACGGCTTAAGAAACTTTTGGCAGCGTGGATAGACAAATTTATACAAAAAATATTGTGCTTTCTGCGCTAGACAAACAGCAAACAAATGCAGCACATACACTTCGGAAAAATCCACCACTTTTCCATACAATCGATTGCTTCAAGAAATTGACTGTACTAATTGCGCAAATTCTTCCTCAGAAGCGTTTGAAATGCATTAATGTTTAAAATAAAAACCCTATTTCTTTGAACTGGATGTCTGCACTATTGTGTATATTGTCTTTTTCAGTTTAAACATTTCAATGTGCGGTGGTATTTGAGAAGTTTATTGTTCTCCCAACAAAGAAAGAGAAGGGAAGTAATGTTTTATTCATTATATGTAACCATATAAACATAATTTGCGCAATTAGTACACTCAATTTCTTGTAGCAAGCGTGGATAGACAGACAATTTTATTTAAAAGTTTAAAAGCACACTAATGACAGACAGGTATTTACAACAGCAGTAGGAACCAAAAGAACGTGCAGCACTTACCAAATGGAGACACTGCACGGACTCTTTACACTCGCCACCGACGCATTTCGACCTATTCGAGGTCTTTATCGTGCTATGTGATACACTCGGTTTCCTCGATAAAGACTTAGAATAGGTCGAAACGCGTTGGTTGCGAGTTCAAAGAGCCTGTGCAGTGTCTCCATTTGTAAGTGTTGCAGTTTCCATCTATTGTGGGCAGTCCCAATTTCGGCCGCCGGGCAGTGCGCCCACACGTATAGCTTCCAATTAGTAAACACTGCACGTTCTTTTGGTTCCTAATTTGCATATCAGAATTGAACTCTCTTAGCTGTCTCAGTTGGTTAACTGTTACCTTGCCAAAGCTCTATCCCTGTATGACCATATGAGTCTAACTCCAAACCGTGTCTATGGACATGGTCATGGATGCCCTTATCTACGACACTGTTGCTAAGTTCTATTGCAGTTAAAGCAATGAATATCTGAGAGAGCATGTGGTGGTTCCCTGGTAGGTAACCACTTGTTTCAAAACATCAATCTATGATCACACTGGGGGGTAATTCAGACCTGATCGCTAGGCTGTGTTTTCTCACAGCCTGTGATCAGGTCTGAACTGCGCATGCATATGCACCGCAATGCGCAGGCACATCAGATGCCTGCACCGTGCATTGGTGCATAGCGACGGGATGGTGCAAAAAAAGCGAACGCAAGGAGATTGACAGGTAGAGGGCGTTTGTGGGTCACAACTGACTGTTTTCTGTGAGTGTCTGGAAAAACGCAGGCGTGTCCAAGTGTTTGCAGGGAGGGTGTCTGACATCAATTTCCTCTCCCGGACAGTCTGAAGTGATCACAGCGGCTGAGTAAGTCCTGGGCTGCGCAGAGACTGCACAAAATCAGTTTGTGCAGCTGTGTTACACATGCGTTCGCACACTTGCACAGCTCAAATACCCTCCCCCTGTAGGCGGGGACTATCTGATCGCAGGACAGCAAAAATCGCTGCCCAGTGATCAGGTCTGAATTAGGCCCATTGTACGTGCAGCCTGTCCGAAACAATCATGAATAATTGCACTCACATGTGGGAGAGGTAATTAAAATACTGAGATCAAATTGTAAGCAATTTATGAATCTCAAATACATTACTGTAATGGGAACTAGAAATTAGTATGTTTTCTATATAGCAGGGTGCTATATTCCTATACATCCCAGCATGAACACTGGCTACAGCAAATACAGTCAAAAGCTGATGCAAGGTGCATTAACTTCATGTAACAAATGGTGCTTGTGATTCATTATTGTGACGTCAGACATTATAATATAGAATCAGTATAACAGTGTTGATGCCAGCTGCCTAATGTGTCAAAGCAGCAATGAATCACATGTTAGAAAGTAGACTGCGAAGAAGGAATCCAAAAATATCTAATCACGGATCTTATTTCTTTATTCATCCTGGAATTTCTCCTTGCATTGAGAACCTTTTTTTGATAGTAACAGTAAACATTTTTTTTCACTCAGTGTTTAAACGTTAATGCTTTTATTAGTTTCATTATGCTCATTACTATGCAGATGATCATAAGAAGGTATTTAGCCTCCCAAAACATAACAAACATAGATAATGAGAGTTTGTTAACCCATGTATAGTTTTCTTTTTTATGCCAAGGGACAGGTAGAATTGCTTTTATTTCTAGCACAGTATTTTTTTTTAAAAAAGCTCTGTTAGATCTATGACTTATACCTAGGCCCTTCTGAATAAAAATTTCAGCAAAGCCCTACAGAAGTTACAGCTACAAATCCCCTTTTATTGGTTCTGGTAGTAGTGACAGAGAAATGGAGATGATTAAGGTTTGTTTACAGTTGTAATAATGCATACGTTATCCTATCCATAAATCTTTCTTTATCTTTAGTTTCATACTCAGCAGTTCATTACATTTTGTTGTTTTAGTTGTGTTTAACTCTTTAGGTGCCTTTATATTTCTATTATTTATATTTCAACAGCAAGTTATGTGCATTGGTTTTTGTTACAGGTATCACTCAGTGATGTTTTTACCTACTGTATGTGAGAAATCATAAACTGAATTGTCCCATACTGTATATCCTTTGTTGGTAATAATATCCATTAGTGCTTTGTGAAATGCACTTATATATTGTGGCGTCATGCCATACTTGGATTCATAAGATCTACATATGATTAATTTTACCCCATTTGTCCCAGAAAAGCTGGAAGGTTAGTTTGGTACTCTTCCTTGTATCTCATTTGGTTACCATAACCTAGAGCAAACAGTCAGTAAATCCTATACATGTAGAAACAGTACTAATTAAGCAGCCCCAATGTTTTCCAATAGTATCCAAACACAAGATACACAATAAACATAAATTAGAAAATGTTCAGGGCACTACTTGTTCAACTTATAAAGCAATGGTTGCTAACAAGGAGCTTCTTCAAAGTTATTCAAGTTAAAAGTCCAGAATACCAGTCTTGATACTGTATCCTAAACTTGGAATGACCCTACCCTTTAGAATGCAAGCTTTCTCGTGCAGGGCCCTCTTCCCTCATGTGCTTTTCTGTCTCTTACCTAACCTATCTTCTTTTCATTACTCCCTTTAACGGCACCAAATCTCTCAGTTTTATGCTGCTACAGTATGGTTTATATACTCTGTATTTGTCCTATATTGTCTTGAATTGTAAGTCACTGTTTTCTTGTTTTGCTTATTTATTTATGTACTCTATAATTGGGCACTGCGGGTGATGTATCTATCTTTAGCCCTCTTCACAGTGCTGTGTCTGCTCACTTTATTTATGGAGTTCTGAGCTTGATCTTTATTCAATGGGAATCCTAGGTTCACTGGAGATAAGCATTAGTATGGGCTTTGTGATACAGTCCCATAGTCTATCATAGACCAAGTGTCCAGTTTGGAAGGATCCAGCACTACCTCACAGTGTGTTCACTTCTATAACTGACTTAATAGCCATTTCTACTTGGGACCACATCACAAAGCATCAGGAAGCACAGGCTACTGCTTAACTCAGTCCACCTAGGATCCCCACTCGTCTGCATAAAGATCAGCCTTTGAACTCCATTATTGAAGCGAGCGGCCACAGCACTGCAGAGAGGGTTAAAGATACTGTACATCATAAGAGATTACATATTTGAGAATGGGGATGCAGTCAGGACCCCGGCTGTCTGTCAGGAACCCAGCAGTCAGAATACCAGCACCAGAATCCCGACACCAGTCTGAATGCCGACACCGGCATCCAGAAAGGGAGCAAGTTCCTGGTGCCGATATCCCAACAACTGGGATCCAAATGAGGAGAGACTGCACTGCAGCAAAGGTAAGCCTCATGCGTGCGCGGGGGAGGGGGGAGGTTAGGTTTAGGCTGCAGGGGGGCGGGGTTAGGGTTATGCTGCATCCTGGGGGCTTAGGGTTAAGCTGCTGGGAGGGGGGGTTAGGGTTATGCACCCCCCTCTGAGGGTTAGGGTTAGGCTACGGGGTGGGAGGGTTAGTTTTAGGCTGCGAGAAGAGGAGGGGTTAGGTTTAGGCACCTCTGGGTGGTGGTTAGGGTTAGGCACAAAGGGGGGAGGTTTGGGTTAGACAGCAGGCAGGGAAAGTTAGGGGGGTGGGGGAGAGGGTAGAACACCCGTAACTCACCCCTGTCGGCCTTTCTATGTTTGGTATCCTGGAATCGATATTTCGAGCGCTGGGATACCAAATGGCGGGATATCATACTGATCACGGAGAATTAGGTTATTCAAGTGACAAGGTATAGAAAAGAAGCATATGGTGGAACTTAAAGGATTGTCAGTCCACCTTTTGGCTATAAACACTGGTATTCTGGACTTCAGGCTTTTAAATTGAATGACTTTGGAGAATGTCCTTGCAAACAATGATTGCTTTCTAAAGTGAATATGTAGCACCTTGAACACTTTCAAACATATGTTTATAGTCAATAAAGCATATATGGAGATCTTAAAACCCTTTAATTAATGTAGCCACTTGCTTGTGTTGTCCATTGTACAGCATATATACTCATAGACTCGGAATTTCTATCAGCAACATTAATAGTGCACTTTGTTCTGCTAGATGAACTCTATCTCAGAATTTAGTGTCATGGGCCCTTTTGGGCAGCTCATCAAACAGGGAAACCTGAATATGCAGGTTCAATAAGAGTAAAGTTTGTGTAATTCAGCTACAACAAAGGTACTGGAGTATATTTTGTCATAGTTGAAATAATGGCTACCAGACCACCACTATGAATTAGCCTTTATTTAAATCTCAAAGCTTTACTTTCCAGTACAATTCACTTACTTACTTACTTACTTGGCTATTATTACACAAAACTCAAATATTGGCATTCCTATGTAATGTTACTGTCACTCTTTTATAACTTGTACAACCAATTCTTCTCTGTCATTATTCCTGCCTCCACTTCCCTTCCTCTTCCCCTTCCCATCATAACTGTCAAGGAGGGTGATTCAGACCTGATCGTAGATGTGCTAAATTTAGCACATCTACGATCAGCTTCCCTGGCATGCGGGGGGATGCCCAGCAGAGGGCTAGCCCGCCCCACATGTCAGTCCCTGCCCCGTCGTAGAAGTACAAAAGCAACGCACAGCAATGATCGGGTCTGAATGACCCCCAAGGTTCCATCTTGGGACCTCAACTATTCCTCCTCTACAACTCTTCTTCGGTGAGCTTTTTCATCCACCAATACCACCTGTATGCCGATGACCAGGGCTGTAACTAGCGGTGTGCAGATGGTATAATCACACTGACTTAAATACTGTGTTAATTAAATCACCTGTGCTTATGTAAGAATAGTCTTAAAACTAAGACTGTTAGGGTGCCTTGATGACCGAGATGGGAACCTGTTGATTAGACACTTGGCTCTTATAATTCTTGTTATTGTAATTTACAGGGAAACCACCATATCATAGAACTATTGGCAGTGGGCCTAATTCAGAATGGATCACTATTATGATACCCTGTGCAGTTTCACAATAGTTGGAAAACTGCACATGCAGGACCCATTCTGCGCATGTGCAGATCGGGTCCAGCAATCGAATGGCAGGATTGCGAATGTCTTTGCCTGATTGACAGGCAGAAGCATTCACAGGAAAGGACATGGGCAGGGGTGGCCGGAGTTGTCAGAAATTGGGGGTGATGCCCCTGTTTTCTGGTAGTGGTGAGGTCAAGCACTCCACTGCGAAATGAGGTTTCCTTGGCCTCGCTAGCCATCCAGTGACAGGAAGTCTGAGTAAGCTCATGCTTACCCAATCTGCCATCGCAGATGAACATCACGACCGATGGTCGCAATATTCATCCGGGACTGCGATGGCATTGATTGCAGTAATGCTATCGCAAATCCAAGAAGGAGGTGCTTTGCACCTCCTCCTGCAATTGAATTGCTAAGGATTGCATTGGCAAAGCTGATGCGTGCAGCTTTGATAATGCAATCCTTACTGAATTAGGCCCTATAATTGGTAATTGCAGAGATCTTTACATGAAGGGATGACCAGTGTAATTATTCAAGGACATGTGTGAAGTGTAGACATGTGCACAGGTCTCTGGGAAAATGGCACTAAGGCCATTTTCCCAGTGATTTTCCTACTATACATGAGCGAAATGTTGGGAAAATAGCCACCACACTATTTTCCCAGTGGTTTCTTAAGCACTACTACTGCTGACTCCAGAGGGTATGTATTGAAAAAATGGGTGCAAGGTGTGTGGTGTGGCCCCCCATGGAACCTGGGAACCTGTGTGCAGTGCACACACTGCACCCATTATAGATATGCCAGTAGCACAAACCTGTATATAGTACTTTAAATCAATTTCCCCTTGAAAGTAACAATATGTATAATTTCTGTCACTAGTCAAAGTCAATGAGAATCATCACAGTCTTCATACAAGTATTTCAGCACTGTGGAAATGTAAAACTGTTTTTGCCAATTTATGTTTAAATACAAGAATTACATAATGTGATTGAAGTATGATTAAATGATGCATAGAAAACCTATGAGAATCACATCTCTGATTTATTAAAGCATATTAATGCCATAAAAATGATTTTTATTTTTTTCAATATGCAGAAGGATATGACCGCTGTAGTGATGATGAAATTAATATATATCTCTGGGAAATATCAAAGAAAAGACATAGGATGAAAAAGGATTTTAATTATTTTGGAACACAATAACTCACAAAAGGAAGAAATTTGCTCCCCCACATTAGCATGTGGACTGCTTGTCTGAGTGATCCTCCCAGTGGTAAAGCTTTATAAACTCTGTGGATAAGATAGCAAGTTGTCTTACATCGGTCTCCCACTTCTCTCCCACCACTGATCAGGGCTAACCCCTTGCTTAAAACTCCTTGTTTTGCCTGGCGTTTACTGCAGAAAAGAACCTTGTTCCTCCCATTAGTCCATAATTGTGATTTTCGCAATGGTGAGTCGGATGGCGTGATTGAGTCTTGGCACCTTCAGGGATTATGTTTGCTATACCAATTTTTAGATAAGGATTGCTCCTCTATTCTTTCCCTATCATTACTCCAAGAACGTTTCCCTGGCTTGCATTTTCCTCTATTTGTAGATTTCCAAATTCGTGCCTACATCACTAAACTACTGTCCCAATTATCGGTTGCCGATAACTCTAATGGATTAGACTCTATAGCACGACATAGGCCTGGTTTCCCCTTTCCTACCTGCCTTATCTATATGCACACTAGGAGGACATTGGATATATCTACCCTTACTACTGGCATGACCAAATGGTCTGTTACATTTCCTGATATTCCTTTGAAAACTATTATTACATCCTGCACCACCCTGAATAAACAACTGGTTTCTGCTTCATATGCAGAGATGAATTACAAATTGCTTCATAGGGCATACTATACTCCCAGACTTCACTTTTTAACGGGTGTTTCAGATAATTCTAACTGCTTTAAATGCTCTATGCCAGAGGCGTATATAATCCACTGTATGTGGTCCTGTGATTTGGTACAGACATTTTGGAGTAATGTGCAATCCTATATTAATAACAAATTATGTATTCCTTTTACGGTAAATATGGCCAGGGGTTTATGGAACCATTACCCTTCTTCTGCTTCCCCTCCCATTTCTAAAGGCAACCGCCTTCTATTAGCTAGAGTGGCGGCTAGATTGAAAAAACTGTCCTATCACAGTAGATTACATCTGAGCCCATTTCTTTCTCCCTAATGACTCCTTGCCTTCTTTATTTGTACCAGATGGATTGGACTGAGTGTTTCTTAGATGTCGAATCCAAAACGCAGAAGTTTTTTGATATTTGGTTACCCTTTTTCCTCACTTTACCATATTTGACTAAAGAGTCAGTGCGGAAGGTGTCAGACTATCCACCTGGTATGGAAGTCCTGGACAAGGGCGCCCCCCCCCCCCCTTTTAATTTTAATTTTAAACTTAATTTTCATATTAACTTTGCCAGAATCTTGCTTTTCGTCATTACTATGTTTGTTTTTATATATATATATATATATATATATATATATATGTCACTATTCAATTATATGTCTATACACCTTTTAATTCCTGCATCCCACCCCCCTATGTGGCTTATTGTCTTATTGACTTGTACCCTGTTTTGCTTTCTTTGCTGAACCATGCTATACCAGTTTTGCCTGTATTTGTTTTGTATATGATCAAAATTTGTATGTTTTCGAATAAAAACATTATTAAAAAAAGAAAAGATAGCAAGTTGTCAGACTTTGGGGATCAATCAAATTGAAAGACTGCGCCTCTATTTCCAGCTGTGCCCCCGGTCAGATAACACTACATAAGTACTATACGCTGCTTCAACCTTTTTTTTATATTAGGTAATATTTTTGGAAACTTATTGTATGTGCTGTTGTAAAATGTACTTTTTTAACAATGCTTTTATTAGATATTCACATATATAATAGTAAAGCAAATTATTTTAAATCTACTATGTATGGATCTATTAGTAATGCTTTACATGAGAGGTTTCATGTAGGTTCTCCATGCCATTAATATCTTACATAGAAATTGTATGACAGTGATTTCCTATTACAGATGTAAATATGCTCTTAGACTGACAATCATATTTGACTTTGGTTGACATACAGCATTCTCTTTGATTGTCATATGTAGTCATTGTGATGCCAAGAACTGTTCTGCATGATTAACAGGTACCACTGCAAAACCTGTTTAGGACTTGGTGGTGGCCATCCATAAACTGCACAATGGAGTTACTATGCTAGGCAGACATTTGAGATGTCTCACTGTATATGGCCACAATATCTGAATTCCTCCTGTGGGGAGGAGACACGTCCGCATTTCTTCCCTTTGAAGGAACAGTTGAAATGTTGTGTGGTTGGTCAACAACGACTCAGATCCTCCATTTCTTACATCAAAGGAGATTCCTTCTGTGTTATTCAGGTTCCCTCCAAATGGTATGTAACATATTAAGGAGAAGAACAAATGCATAGCATAATATGTTTTAATACCACAAAAATAATATAGACATAGACGAATACAAACATAGATGAATGCCAAAAGTATGAAAGCAATCAAAGCAGGATTAATACTAAAGTCGCTAGAGTCATAACATAAATCAAGAACATGAAACGATGTTAATCACCAACAAACGTCCCAGGTTGGTTTCCTGGTCATCAGCTCAGGCTGGTAAAGCAGCCTCCTCATGTCCACCATTTAGGTCCTGGCCAGCGCGTTTCAACCCACTCTGGGGTCTTTCTCAAGGCAATGAATGCTTACATATGGTCCAGATAGTCCTTACCCCTTATTTCTCTGACGTCCTAGTGGATGCTGGGTACTCCGTAAGGACCATGGGGAATAGCGGGCTCCGCAGGAGACTGGGCACTCTAAAAGAAAGATTAGGTACTATCTGGTGTGCACTGGCTCCTCCCTCTATGCCCCTCCTCCAGACCTCAGTTAGAATTCTGTGCCCGACCGAGCTGGTTGCACACTAGGGGCTCTCCTGAGCTTCTAGAAAAAGAAAGTATTTGTTAGGTTTTTTATTTTCAGTGAGATCTGCTGGCAACAGACTCACTGCTTCGTGGGACAGAGGGGAGAGAAGCGAACCTACCTGCTTGCAGCTAGCTTGGGCTTCTTAGGCTACTGGACACCATTAGCTCCAGAGGGATCGAACACAGGCCCAGCCTCGGTCGTCCGGTCCCAGAGCCGCGCCGCCGTCCCCCTCGCAGAGCCAGAAGAACGAAGAGAAGTGGAAAAATCGGCGGCTGAAGACTCCTGTCTTCATTAAGGTAGCGCACAGCACTGCAGCTGTGCGCCATTGCTCCCTCTGCACACCACACACTCCGGTCACTGATGGGTGCAGGGCGCTGGGGGGGGGCGCCCTGGGCAGCAATTAGAGTACCTTACCATGGCTAAAAGCACATAATACAGTGTATAACACTGTATATGTGCATAATCCCCCGCCATACAACACATATAAAAGCGGGAGAAGTCAGCTGAGAAAGGGGCGGGGCTATCAACCTCAGCACACCGGCGCCATTTTCTTCACAGCTCCGCTGGAAGACAGCTCCCCAGGCTCTCCCCTGCAGTTTCCAGGCATCAAGGGTTAAAAAGAGAGGGGGGCACAAAATTTAGGCGCAAAAAACTGTGTAAAAAAGCTGCTATAGGGAGAAATCACTCAGTACAAAAGTGTTACTCCCTGTGATATATAGCGCTGTGGTGTGTGCTGGCATACTCTCTCTCTATCTCCCCAAAGGACTTTGTGGGGTCCTGTCCTCGGTCAGAGCATTCCCTGTGTGTGTGCGTGTGTCGGTACGGCTGTGTCGACATGATTGATGAGGAAGATTATATGGAGGCGATAAGTGTGATGTCACCCCCTGCGGGGTCGACACCAGAGTGGGTGGATATGTGGAAGGTATTAACCGACAGTGTCAACTCCTTTACATAAAAGGCTAGATGACGTACAGCAGTGGGACAGCCGGCTTCTCAGCCCGTGCCTGCCCAGGCGTCTCAAAGGCCATCAGGGGCTCAAAAACGCCCGCTAACTCAGATGGCAGACACAGATGTCGACACGGAGTCTGACTCCAGTGTAGATGACGATGAGACAAATGTAAAATCCACAAGGGCCATCCGTTGTATGATTACGGCAATGAAAAATGTGTTGCACATTTCTGACATTAACCCAGTTACCACGAAAAAGGGTATTATATATTGGGGAGAAAAAGCATCCAGTGGTTTTTCCCCCATCAGATGAATTGAATAAAGTGTGTGAAGAAGCGTGGGGTTTCCCCGATAAGAAAATAGTGATTTCTAAAAAGTTACTGATGGCGTACCCTTTCCCGCCAAAGGACAGGTTACGTTGGGAGACGTCCCCTAGGGTGGATAAGGCGCTCACACGCTTGTCAAAAAAGGTGGCACTGCCGTCTCAGGATAAAAAGGAGCCTGCTGATAGAAGCAGGAGGCTATCCTGAAGTCTGTATATACACACTCAGGTATTATACTGAGACCTGCAATTGCTTCAGTGTGTAGTGCTGCAGCAGCTTGGTCCGATACCCTGTCAGATAATATTGAGATTAGACAGGGATACTATTTTGCTAACCACAGAGCATTTTAAAGACGTGGTCTTATATATGAGAGATGCACAGAGGGATATCTGCCGGCTGGCATCTAAAATTAATGCAATGTCCATTTCTGCCAGAAGAGTATTATGGACTCGGCAGTGGACAGGTGAAGGCACATGGAGGTTTTGCCTTATAAGAGTGAGGAATTGTTTGGGGATGGTCTCTCGGACCTAGTATCCACAGCAACAGCTGGGAAGTCGACATTTTTACCTCAGGTTTCCTCACAGCCTAAGAAAGCACCGTATTATCAGGTACAGTCCTTTCGGCCACAAAAAGTCAAGCGGGTCAGAGGCGCTTCCTTTCTGCCCAGAGGCATGGGGAGAGGGAAAAAGCTGCACCAGACAGCCAGTTCCCTGGAACCAAAATACTCCCCCCGCTTCCTCTAAGTCCACCGCATGACGCTGGGGCTCCACAGGCGGAGCAAGGTGCGGTGGGGGCGCGTCTCCGGAACTTCAGCGACCAGT
Source organism: Pseudophryne corroboree (assembly GCF_028390025.1). NCBI lineage: Eukaryota > Metazoa > Chordata > Amphibia > Anura > Myobatrachidae > Pseudophryne > Pseudophryne corroboree. The sequence continues at coordinate 272,724,361 of NC_086453.1, read as the reverse complement.
GGGTTCGCTCACAGGTAGATCCCTGGGTTCTACAAGTGGTATCTCAGGGATACAAGCTGGAGTTGGAGGCCACTCCCCCTCGCCGTTACCTCAAATCTGCCTTGCCGGCTGCTCCCAAAGAAAGGGAGGTAGTACTGGACGCTATTCACAAGCTGTATTTCCAGCAGGTGATAATCAAGGTACCCCCCCTTCAACAGGGGCGGGGTTACTATTCCACAATGTTGTGGTACCGAAACCAGATGGTTCGGTGAGACCCATCCTAAATTAAAATTTCTTGAACACTTATATAAGGAAGTTCAAGTTCAAGATGGAATCGCTCAGGGCGGTTATTGCAAGCCTGGAAGAGGGGGATTTTATGGTGTCATTGGACATCAAGGATGCTTACCTGCATGTCCCCATGTATCCACCCCACAAGGAGTACCTCAGGTTTGTGGTACAGGACTGTCATTACCAATTCCAGATGTTGCCGTTTGGTCTGTCCACGGCACCGCGGGTATTTACCAAGGTAATGGCCGAAATGATGATGCTCCTCCGAAAGAAGGGAGTCATGATTATTCCGTACTTGGATGATCTCCTTATAAAGGCGAGGTCCAAAGAGCAGTTGCTAGTCAGCGTAGCACTATCTCAGGAAGTGCTGCATCAGCACGGCTGGATTCTGAATATCCCAAAGTCGCAGCTGATTCCTGCGACGCGTCTGCTGTTCTTGGGCATGATTCTGGACACAGAACAGAAGAAGATCTTTCTCCCGGAGGAGAAGGCCCAGGAATTATCATCTCTGGTCAGGGACCTCCTAAAACCAAAGCAGGTGTCGGTGCATCACTGCACGCGAGTCCTGGGAAAGATGGTAGCTTCTTACGAAGCAATTCCCTTCGGCAGATTCCATGCAAGGATCTTCCAGTGGGATCTGTTGGACAAGTGGTCCGGATCGCATCTCCAGATGCATCGGTTAATCACCCTGTCCCCGAGGGCCAGGGTGTCTCTGCTGTGGTGGCTGCAGAGTGCTCATCTACAACGCCCTGAGTCAAGCAGAACCCCTGCTTCAAAACCAACCGGTTCTGATTCAGTCAGACAACATCACAGCGGTCGCCCATGTAAACCGCCAGGGCGGCACAAGAAGCAGGGTGGCAATGGCAGAAGCCACAAGGATTCTTCGATGGGCGGAGAATCACGTGATAGCACTGTCAGCAGTGTTCATTCCGGGAGTGGACAACTGGGAAGCCGACTTCTTCAGCAGGCACGACCTCCACCCGGGAGAGTGGGGACTTCATCCAGAAGTCTTCCAACCGATTGTAAACCGTTGGGAAGGGCCACAGGTGGACATGATGGCGTCCCGCCTCAACAAAAAGCTAAAAAGATATTGCGCCAGGTCAAGGGACCCTCAGGTGATAGCTGTGGATGCTCTAGTGACACCGTGGGTGTACCAGTCGGTTTATGTGTTCCCTCCTCTTCCTCTCATACCCAAGGTACTGAGGATAATAAGAAGGAGAGGAGTAAGAAATATACTCATTGTTCCGGATTGGCCAAGAAGAGCTTGGTACCCAGAACTTCAAGAAATGATCTCAGAGAACCCATGGCCTCTGCCGCTCAGACAGGACCTGCTGCAGCAGGGGCCCTGTCTGTTCCAAGACTTACCGCGGCTGCGTTTGACGGCATGGCGGTTGAACACCGGATCCTAAAGGAGAAGGGCATTCCGGAGGAAGTCATTCCTACGCTGATTAAAGCTAGGAAGGATGTGACCGCAAAACATTATCACCGCATATGGCGAAAATATGTTGCTTGGTGTGAGGCCAGGAAGGCCCCAACGGAGGAATTTCAGCTGGGTCGATTTCTGCACTTCCTACAGTCAGGGGTGACTATGGGCCTCAAATTGTGTTCCATTAAGGTCCAGATTTCGGCTCTGTCGATTTTCTTCCAAAAAGAACTGGCTTCACTGCCTGAAGTTCAGACATTGTTAAAGGAGTTCTGCATATTCAGCCCCCTTTTGTGCCTCCAGTGGCACCTTGGGATCTCAACGTGGTGTTGGATTTCCTAAAGTCGCATTGGTTTGAGCCACTTAAAACCGTGGAGCTAAAATATCTCATGTGGAAAGTGGTCATGCTGTTGGCCTTGGCTTCGGCCAGGCGTGTGTCAGAATTGGCGGCTTTGTCATGTAAAAGCCCTTATCTGATTTTCCATATGGATAGGGCGGAATTGAGGACTCGTCCCCAATTTCTTCCTAAGGTGGTATCAGCATTTCATTTGAACCAACCTATTGTGGTGCCTGCGGCTACTCGGGACTTGGAGGATTCCAAGTTGCTGGACGTAGTCAGGGCCCTGAAAATCTATGATTTCCAGGACGGCTAGAGTCAGGAAAACTGACTCGCTATTTATCCTGTATGCACCCAACAAGCTGGGTGCTCCTGCTTCTAAGCAGACTATTGCTCGCTGGATCTGTAGCACGATTCAACTTGCACATTCTGCGGCTGGACTGCCGCATCCTAAATCTGTAAAAGCCCATTCCACTAGGAAGGTGGGCTCATCTTGGGCGGCTGCCCGAGGGGTCTCGGCTTTACAACTTTGCCGAGCAGCTACTTGGTCAGGTTCAAACACATTTGCAAAATTCTACAAGTTTGATACCCTGGCTGAGGAGAACCTTGTGTTTGCCCATTCGGTGCTGCAGAGTCATCCGCACTCTCCCGCCCGTTTGGGAGCTTTGGTATAATCCCCATGGTCCTTACGGAGTACCCAGCATCCACTCAGGCCCGGCGACAGGGGGGGTCAAAGGGGACACCCGTCCCGGGCCCTGTCATTGTGAAGGGCCCCAAGGTCCAGCAGTAGCAGCATGTCATCATAAATGTAAATAATTATATAACTCGCAGCATTGCACCAGCAGCGGGCCACCCGCTGTGTGGTTAAGACCTTTTTTTTTCAGCGCCCCCCCCCCCCCCCCCCCGCATCGAGCCCTGTGGTCACCCCTCAGTGCACTGCCCCCAGCCCCAGGTCAGGAGTCAGCCTGAGCCACTCAGTCCCTGTGTCGTGTGCAGTGCACTGAAGTTGCACCAGTCACACAGCAGGACGCTCATCCGGACTATCCCCCCTCTTCGAGTCACCACACGCCCACCTGTTTCTACTGTGTGAGGATCCGGAGCGCCCAGGACAGTACTGCGGGACTGCTGGCAACTTGTCACTCAGAGCCTGGTTAATTAGCAGCGTCGGCGGCTGTGTGTTGCTGCTGGTAAGGCTCTCCAACTCCAGCATGTTTGGGTATTTGGGTTTTGTTTGGGGTGGGCTTCGGGCAGGCACATTATGCATGCATCTGCATTCTGCACATATGGATGTATCTGCATGCATGCATGTCAGATGAGATCAGAGAAGAATGTCTGTGGTGCTGACTGGTCGTTCAGGCTCAGCTGCTGCGCAGCACAGACAGTACAGAATGCCTGGCCATTGTGGGTCTGGGAATCTTAATTTTGGAAAGGGATGATCCCATTATATAAGTATTGTATTGGGCAGGTGGGGTTGGAATCGGGTGACCGGCGGTCGGGATCCCGGTGGCCAGCATACCGATGTCGGGATCCCCACGAGTGGGAATAGGCCTGAGCCTCCTGCCAGCATTCTGTGTGCTATAATGTGAATTTCGGCTCATGCCGTGTGGTATAATGTGAATTTCGGCTCATTCTGTGTGGTATAATGTGAATTTCAGCTCATTCTGTGTGCTATAATGTAAATTTCAGCTCATACCGTGTGATATTATGTGAATTTCGGCTCATACCGTGTGCTATAATGTGAATTTCGTCTCATTCTGTATGCTATAATGTGAATTTCGTCTCATTCCGTATGCTATAATGTGAATTTCGTCTCATTCCGTATGCTATAATGTGAATTTCGGCTCATACCGTGTGCTATAATGTGAATTTCGGCTCATACCGTGTGCTATAATGTGAATTTCGGCTCATACCGTGTGGTATTATGTGAATTTCGGCTCATACTGTGTGGTATAATGTGAATTTCGGCTCATACTGTGTGATATAATGTGAAAGGGGCACCAATATTAGATAGTATAAGGGGTCCTACTATTGTGGTGCATAATGTGTATAAGGGGTATATGGTGTGGTAAACTACACTGAAGGATACGCCCCCTTTTGAGTGGTAATGCCCCCTTTTCCGGAGCATATTTGCAACCTTTACTTTTCCATACCCCCACTTCACAATTTCCACTTCGACCACTGTAAATATATATAATTTATTTATTAGCAGATTATATAAATATATATAATCTGAGGGGGCCCCAGAGATATCACTGTACCGGGCCCCAAGATTTCTGTTGCCGGCCCTGCATCCACTAGGACGTCAGAGAAAATAAGAATTTACTCACCGGTAATTCTATTTCTCGTAGTCCGTAGTGGATGCTGGGAGCCCGTCCCAAGTGCGGACTCTCTGCAATACATGTATATAGTTATTGCGTAACTAAAGGGTTTTGTTATGAGCCATCTTTTAATGAGGCTCATTATTGTTTTCATACTGTTAACTGGGTATAGTTGTCACAAGTTGTACGGTGTGATTGGTGTGGCTGGTATGAGTCTTACCCTGGATTCCAAATCCTTTCCTAGTTATGTCAGGTCTTCCGGGCACAGTTTCCCTAACTGAGGTCTGGAGGAGGGGCATAGAGGGAGGAGCCAGTGCACACCAGATAGTACCTAATCTTTCTTTTAGAGTGCCCAGTCTCCTGCGGAGCCCGCTATTCCCCATGGTCCTTACGGAGTACCCAACATCCACTACGGACTACGAGAAATAGAATTACCGGTGAGTAAATTCTTATTTTCCAATCCCTTTATGGCATTAATTAAACAACATACCATGCCTGATGTTCTTAAGCAGTGAAATGCATGATGAACCACAAAACTACAGAAGTGACGCACTTCCGGTTCCACGTTTTCACGCTGTTTTAAACTCATTGAAAGATGATTATATCATACACCTGTCTGCAAAAAATTGACCATTTGGGAGGGATATTTAAAGGTGCTAATTGTGAACAGCCACAAAGAAAACTTGATGGCTTGAAGAAGAACAAGATGGTTCAAAATGCATTAAGCAGTGTGGCTATTGACACTGACTGACTGTAAGTCCTGATCATATAGGTCCTGCCAAAGGGATGCTGAGTTTCCCAAACTGTGTTGCCTCTGAGGGTACCATCTGGTCTGCTGACAATGAAATGTTCTGTCACGCAAGTCGACTGAAGTTATTACAAGCTTTAATCTTTTTTTTGTATTATGAGAGCAATTTGTATTAAAACCTATAAATTTGTCAAAGGTTTCCGTGTTACTGGTCTTTTTGTTTGTTTCCTTCTACATATGTTATTTGGGAAACAAGCAATATCTCTGCAAAGGCAAATGCAGGGGAGGTTTCCGGTTGCCCGGAAACTCCCCTCCTTTTGACAAGTGGCTCAAATTATGACAATGGCAATAGTATATAATCAGGGCCGGGGCTAGGGTGTTCGGCGCCCCCCTGCAAACTATACATTTGCACCCTCCCATATTCCTTTGGCGCACGCCGGGAAAAGGGGTGTGGTCTCACAAGGGGCATGACCACACAATAGTACCACCATTTAAAATTACACCACAATGTAGCACAATCTTATTCATCTTATACGTAATGCCCCACCCGTAGTAGTAGCGTCCTCATATGTAATGCAACCCAGTAGTAGTAGCATCCTTATACATAATGCCCCCCCAGTATTAGTAGCATCCTTATACATAATGCCCCCCCAGTCGTAGTAGCATCCTTATACATAATGCACCCACAGTAGTAGTAGCATCCTTATACATAATGCCCCCCAGTAGTAGTAGCGTCCTTATACGTAATCCCCCCCAGTAGTAGTAGCTTCCTTATACATAGTGCACCCCCCAATAGTAGAAGCGTCCTTATACATAATTCCCCCCTAGTAGTCGTAGCGTCCTTATACATAATGCCCCCCCAGTAGTAGTAGCGTCCTTATACATAATGCCCCCCCAGTAGTAGTAGCATCGTTATATGTAATGCCCCCCCAGTAATAGTAGCGTCCTTATATGTAATGCACCCCAGTAGTAGTAGCATCCTTATACATAATGCCCCCCCAGCAGTAGTAGCAGCCTTATACATAATGCCCCCCCGAGTAGTAGTAGCATCCTTATACATAATGCCCCCCCAGTAGTAGTAGCATCCTTATACATAATGCCCCCCCAGTAGTAGTAGCATCCTTATACATAATGCACCCACAGTAGTAGTAGCATCCTTATACGTAGTGCACCCCCAGTAGTAGTAGCAGCCTTATACATAATGCCCCCCCCCAGTAGTAGTAGCATCCTTATACATAATGCCCCCCCAGTAGTAGTAGCAGCCTTATACATAATGCCCCCCCCAGTAGTAGTAGCAGCCTTATACATAATGCCCCCCCCCCAGTAGTAGTAGCATCCTTATACATAATGCCCCCCCAGTAGTAGTAGCATCCTTATACATAATGCCCCCCCAGTAGTAGTAGCATCCATATACATAATGCACCCACAGTAGTAGTAGCATCCTTATACGTAGTGCACCCCCAGTAGTAGTAGCTTCTTTATACGTAGTGCACCCCCCAATAGTAGAAGCGTCCTTATACATAATTCCCCCCTAGTAGTCGTAGCTTCCTTATACATAATGCCCCCCAGTAGTAGTAGCGTCCTTATACATAATGCACCCACAGTAGTAGTAGCATCCTTATACGTAATGCCCCCCCAGTAGTAGTAGCATCCTTATACATAATCCCCCCAGTAGTAGTAGCGTCCTTATACATAATGCCCCCCACAGTAGTAGTAGCGTCCTTATACATAATGCCCCCCCAGAAGTAGTAGCATTGTTATATGTAATGCCCCCCCCCCAGTAATAGTAGCGTCCTTATACGTAATGCCCCCGGTAGTAGCATCCTTATACATAATGCCCCCCCAGTAATAGTAGCATCCTTATACGTAATGCCCCCCAGTAATAGTAGCGTCCTTATACATAATGCCGCCCCTGTTGTAGTAGCGTACTTATACGTAATGCACCCAGTAATAGTAGCGTCCTTACATGTAATGGCCCCCCCAGTCCATAAAGCACGCGCACACAGACATACCTCATACACACACAATTCACACATATATACACACATACACACCCATCATACACACACACACAACCGTCCTCCACTTACCAAGTCTGGCTTTCCGTCACTGCAGTGATTACTCTCCCTGTTCAGCTGCCTGGTCCCATATAGCTCCACCCCTCTATCCTGTGTAGCTCCGCCCCTTGTGCCATCATAGCTCGGCCCCCTTTTCAGGACCCGCATTGCACACAGCGCTGTTACAGGTGATTTTGGGGGGGGGAGCTTTTCATGCTGCCAGCGCTGCTGCCTGTCATACAGTGACAGGCACAGCAGCTGGCAGCAGTAGCAGGGGGGACAGGACGGCGCAGCAGGGAAGGGATGCAGAGCAGGAGGAGCGCCTCTCCGTCCCAGCGCCTCCCTGCACTGCATCCCATCACTGAGCGGGTAGCGCCGGGCCTGTATATAATACTATTACTAGAGCTGCCGCCACATCATGCAGTGTAAGGGACAGAGCAGAGCTGCTGCAATGTTCTGCAGAGTGGGAGATTTTGGATTGCATTTGGACACCCCCCTCTAGAAATCCTGCATTTGCCACTGCTCTGATCCCAAAGAAGTGACAAGGATCTGTAATATCTTCACCCTGTGCGGTCTGAATAATAAAAGTTACTACGGCATTCCTCCTATTCTCCTGATATCCGCATTGGGACCTCTATTTGATAGATTCCCCAAACTAAGGGTAATTATTGCTTTATATATATTTAATTTATGTCCTCTGTAAGACATATGTTGGCATATGTTTACACTTTATGTATTAAAGTACAGTAAAATAATTATAGCAACAGGTCAGCATACATAGTTGTTACTATACTGCATCAGGTTCAGCGCAGTACATAAATAGATATTTATATTGGTGCTTCTAAGTTTGGACTACTTACTGTGCGGCAGCTCGCCAAAGACACCACAGTGTGCTCTGGCCATATGTTTCTTATTATCTTTGCTTACTTGGATTCCCAAAGTTCCGGTGTGTTTGATTTTCAATAAAAATGAACCTCTCGTCTCTAAATTTGGTTGAGTTCTATAGATACAATATTTTAACAAGCTGCAATTAATATTTGAGAATTTTATTAAAATGTCAAGTATTCTAGCTTTAAATATTGTCCCCTGTCACTCATGCTGCTCTCTGCAAAAGGCTGCAGAGTGTCAGTAAGAGATAGCTGCAAGAGGAGAGAAAATAGCAGCAATTAGCTCTGCCCATCATTATATGACCGTGTCCTATCACCCAGAGATATCTCTGTCAGTCTGCATGTCATTGCCAAGCAAAGTTCTGTTATCACGGGAAACAAATATTTCCATAAACAAGTACTTTTTATTTTGCAGGTTATATAATCATTTCTAAGTGTCCTTCCTCTTCAACTACTTGAAACTCTTAAAGTATTAAAATAAGAATCCTATTTATAGACTGCAATGCCATACAAGCTGCGTTCATATTAAAACTACAGCCACAATATACTGCTTACAGTATTTTTATTTTTTTAAGTGCTGCTTAACACCACAACATAACATCTATGAATATACATTTTAACATATATAAACTGTGTAATATACTGTAAAACCGTTTTGGAAAATACATTACTTGATAAGATTGGAAAGTCTAAACTATTCCTGGAACGTAGCAGATAAAAAAATGAAACAGACAGTGGTATGCCTAAGCTAGAGCAGGCAGCTGACAAAGGTCAGGCAATTGTAAAATAGCGCAATTGCATAAAAGACAGGCATTTGACAGAAGTGAGTGACATGTACTTCTGGGAACATGATCTGCTATTTGCTAAAAGCCGAACCACAATAAATTGCCACTGTTTTGCTTTTTTCTCTATATTTTTCTAAATATTTGACTGCAGTTGCCGATAGCAAGCCCTTATTTTTGTGTTGTGTTTTTTTTTTCTAGTGCTTTCATTTCTATGAAAAATGGACTACTATATATACACATAGCTGTCTCTTTACTAATGCTATAATAAAACATTATATAGAATTACTTAAATAGCTTAAATAATGTTGGACCTTATGTTGTACAACTGTTGTACAGTAACGTATGTGTTATTTAACTTGTACCTGACAGTCTGAGGAAGCTGACACTGTCACTTATTCTGTGGAATGTTGCTAGATGGATATCATAGACTACCAAGGTTAGACATCAGGGTGTATTTACTAAGGATTGTTGTTTTTTTCCCCCAAAACTGCCCATTTCACAGTGACTTTGAGGGCTAACTATAAAAAAAGCAGTAAAATGCACAAAACCAGCCTGATTTTGCATGTATTATAAAATTGTTATTTTACTGTAAATCCAATCTTTACAGTGGCTTGGAAAAAAAAAAGATCTTTAGTAAATATATTCCATTGAGCATTTTTTTGGGATCCTACTCAGGAAGGATAGCAAATGTCATTTAAAAATCGCAGAATGTTTCCACACAACATTTCACAAGTGAGTGTACGTAATTGCCTGCCTCACACACAGGTTGGGCCCAGGTACTTTGCAGGGTGTGTGGCCTAATCACAGGAGGTGTGGCCATACACCCTTAGAAATAAATACTGTAAAATTGTATTTTAAGTACCTCCATGGCCACACTGCAGCCCAGCACACAGCAGTGTGTGCTGGGCTGAGGAGAAGAGCTGCAGCTGCTGCTTCCAGGCAAGGGAGAGGGGGCCCATGGCCCCATTGGCCCCTCCATCAGACCTGGGCCTGGGTAATTTGTACCCTCTCCCCCCCTCTCTCAGCACCACTGCTTCCACATGCAGGTAGATGTTTTTGCTGTAAGCTTTCACGAGCAGGGCCCTCTTCCCTTATGTGCTTTTCCTTCTTACACTTACTGTATGCCATCATCTCCTCCCCACTGCCTACAACAGAATCTAACTCTTGGATACTGCCAGTGCCGAAAAGTGGTTGCACAGCGTCCTATGTCAGCCATGAGTCTGACCATGCCTCCTGACAAATGGTGGTACAAAGGAGGCGGGGCCACCACTGCAGCAGAGATACTTGTGGTAAGGTGCTGTTGTAGACACCCTGCTAGTCAAATGCATTGACCATAGGGCAATGATGGTGCTGCCCACAGCCCAATGGTATCTCTCTCACACCCCTAGTAATGGCCACTGGGTTCTGTATACATACGCTACATGGCGTGCTATTATTGTTTAGTTGCATTGCAGATGCAGTGAAATGCCACTCACAGTGTACCAGAGACGCTGACATGAACTGATTTTATACACATAATAAGTCGCAGGTGAAACACAATGGAACTTGGTGTGATGAAAGTCACAACCGCTTGCATTGGAGCATTTTTACACAGATGCATACTCACATAAGGATGTACAAATGTTGCATGTTGCATTAATTAGTGCAAGCTAGCAATGTACTGTAGTTTTGTCACTTCTAGTCATTTAATAAAGTGAATAAAGTGCACATTTTGAGTGAAAAAAGTCACTTGACGTGGTGCACAGCACTTTGCGTGTCGAGAGATGCTACAGTATTTAGGGGGTAATTCCAAGTTGATCGCAGCAGGACATTTTTTAGCAGTTGGGCAAAACCATGTGCACTGCAGGGGGGGGGGGCAGATATAACATGTGCAGAGAGAGTTAGATTTGGGTGGGTTATTTTGTTTCTGTGTAGGGTAAATACCGGCTGCTTTATTTTTACACTGCAATTTAGATTGCAGATTGAACACACCACACCCTAATCTATCTCTCTCTGCACATGTTATATCTGCATCCCCTGCAGTGCACATGGTTTTGCCCAACTGCTAACAAAATTCCTGTTGCGATCAACTCAGAATTACCCCCGTAATGAGACTGAAACAATAGTAAAAAAACACAACACCTTAAATCTTGACATTGGATTGTTTTTATTTATTAACATAGCAACACTATCCATTTTGCTTAAATATATTTGGTGTACATGATGAAGACAAAGGGGAGTTTGATGGCTCTCAGCTAAACACACTGAACTAGATCTCATTATGAAACAGAAGATGAAAAATCTGGGTTGTACCTTTTACAGGAAAGTTAAATAGCGCTGTCAGTAATTCAATCTCAATTTGTTTGGAAATGTTTTTCTCATATACAAAATAGAAAGACTTTTGCTGGCATACAGTTTAGTGGACAGTGCTCCTTGTGGAACTTTTATTATTTTGGGCTATTTGCTTAATATATATTTAAAATGCAGATCCTGTGGATTAGCCTTCATGTAAAGACTAGAGATGAGCGCCTGAAATTTTTCGGGTTTTGTGTTTTGGTTTTGGGTTCGGTTCCGCGGCCGTGTTTTGGGTTCGACCGAGTTTTGGCAAAACCTCACCGAATTTTTTTTGTCGGATTCGGGTGTGTTTTGGATTCGGGTGTTTTTAAAAAAAAACACTAAAAAACAGCTTAAATCATAGAATTTGGGGGTCATTTTGATCCCATATTATTATTAACCTCAAAAACCATAATTTCCACTCATTTTCAGTCTATTCTGAATACCTCACACCTCACAATATTATTTTTAGTCCTAAAATTTGCACCAAGGTCGCTGGATGACTAAGCTAAGCGACACTAGTGGCCGACACAAACACCTGGCCCATCTAGGAGTGGCACTGCAGTGTCACGCAGGATGTCCCTTCCAAAAAACCCTCCCCAATCAGCACATGACGCAAAGAAAAAAAGAGGCGCAATGAGGTAGCTGACTGTGTGAGTAAGATTAGCGACCCTAGTGGCCGACACAAACACCGGGCCCATTTAGGAGTGGCACTGCAGTGTCACGCAGGATGTCCCTTCCAAAAAACCCTCCCCAATCAGCACATGACGCAAAGAAAAAAAGAGGCGCAATGAGGTAGCTGACTGTGTGAGTAAGATTAGCGACCCTAGTGGCCGACACAAACACCGGGCCCATTTAGGAGTGGCACTGCAGTGTCACGCAGGATGTCCCTTCCAAAAAACCCTCCCCAAACAGCACATGACGCAAAGAAAAATAAAAGAAAAAAGAGGTGCAAGATGGAATTGTCCTTGGGCCCTCCCACCCACCCTTATGTTGTATAAACAAAACAGGACATGCACACTTTAACCAACCCATCATTTCAGTGACAGGGTCTGCCACACGACTGTGACTGATATGACGGGTTGGTTTGGACCCCCCCCAAAAAAGAAGCAATTAATCTCTCCTTGCACAAACTGGCTCTACAGAGGCAAGATGTCCACCTCATCATCACCCTCCGATATATCACCGTGTACATCCCCCTCCTCACAGATTATCAATTCGTCCCCACTGGAATCCACCATCTCAGCTCCCTGTGTACTTTGTGGAGGCAATTGCTGCTGGTCAATGTCTCCGCGGAGGAATTGATTATAATTCATTTTAATAAACATCATCTTCTCCACATTTTCTGGATGTAACCTCGTACGCCGATTGCTGACAAGGTGAGCGGCGGCACTAAACACTCTTTCGGAGTACACACTTGTGGGAGGGCAACTTAGGTAGAATAAAGCCAGTTTGTGCAATGGCCTCCAAATTGCCTCTTTTTCCTGCCAGTATAAGTATGGACTGTGTGACGTGCCTACTTGGATGCGGTCACTCATATAATCCTCCACCATTCTTTCAATGGTGAGAGAATAATATGCAGTGACAGTAGACGACATGTCCGTAATCGTTGTCAGGTCCTTCAGTCCGGACCAGATGTCAGCATCAGCAGTCGCTCCAGACTGCCCTGCATCACCGCCAGCGGGTGGGCTCGGAATTCTGAGCCTTTTCCTCGCACCCCCAGTTGCGGGAGAATGTGAAGGAGGAGATGTTGACAGGTCGCGTTCCGCTTGACTAGACAATTTTCTCACCAGCAGGTCTTTCAACCCCAGCAGACTTGTGTCTGCCGGAAAGAGAGATCCAAGGTAGGCTTTAAATCTAGGATCGAGCACGGTGGCCAAAATGTAGTGCTCTGATTTCAACAGATTGACCACCCGTGAATCCTTGTTAAGCGAATTAAGGGCTCCATCCACAAGTCCCACATGCCTAGCGGAATCGCTCCGTGTTAGCTCCTCCTTCAATGTCTCCAGCTTCTTCTGCAAAAGCCTGATGAGGGGAATGACCTGACTCAGGCTGGCAGTGTCTGAACTGACTTCACGTGTGGCAAGTTCAAAGGGCATCAGAACCTTGCACAACGTTGAAATCATTCTCCACTGCGCTTGAGACAGGTGCATTCCACCTCCTATATCGTGCTCAATTGTATAGGCTTGAATGGCCTTTTGCTGCTCCTCCAACCTCTGAAGCATATAGAGGGTTGAATTCCACCTCGTTACCACTTCTTGCTTCAGATGATGGCAGGGCAGGTTCAGTAGTTTTTGGTGGTGCTCCAGTCTTCTGTACGTGGTGCCTGTACGCCGAAAGTGTCCCGCAATTTTTCTGGCCACCGACAGCATCTCTTGCACGCCCCTGTCGTTTTTTAAATAATTCTGCACCACCAAATTCAAGGTATGTGCAAAACATGGGACGTGCTGGAATTTGCCCATATTTAATGCACACACAATATTGCTGGCGTTGTCCGATGCCACAAATCCACAGGATAGTCCAATTGGGGTAAGCCATTCCGCGATGATCTTCCTCAGTTGCCGTAAGAGGTTTTCAGCTGTGTGCATATTCTGGAAACCGGTGATACAAAGCGTAGCCTGCCTAGGAAAGAGTTGGCATTTGCGAGATGCTGCTACTGGTGCCGCCGCTGCTGTTCTTGCGGCGGGAGTCCATACATCTACCCAGTGGGCTGTCACAGTCATATAGTCCTGACCCTGCCCTGCTCCACTTGTCCACATGTCCGTGGTTAAGTGGACATTGGGTACAACTGCATTTTTTAGGACACTGGTGAGTCTTTTTCTGACGTCCGTGTACATTCTCGGTATCGCCTGCCTAGAGAAGTGGAACCTAGATGGTATTTGGTAACGGGGGCACACTGCCTCAATAAATTGTCTAGTTCCCTGTGAACTATCGGCGGATACCGGACGCACGTCTAACACCAACATAGTTGTCAAGGCCTCAGTTATCCGCTTTGCAGCAGGATGACTGCTGTGATATTTCATCTTCCTCGCAAAGGACTGTTGAACAGTCAATTGCTTACTGGAAGTAGTGGAAGTGGGCTTACGACTTCCCCTCTGGGATGACCATCGACTCCCAGCAGCAACAACAGCAGCGCCAGCAGCAGTAGGCGTTACACGCAAGGATGCATCGGAGGAATGCCAGGCAGGAGAGGACTCGTCAGAATTGCCAGTGACATTGCCTGCAGGACTATTGGCATTCCTGGGTAAGGAGGAAATTGACACTGAGGGAGTTGGTGGGGTGGTTTGCGTGAGCTTGGTTACAAGAGGAAGGGATTTACTGGTCAGTGGACTGCTTCCGCTGTCACCCAAAGTTTTTGAACTTGTCACTGACTTATTATGAATGCGCTGCAGGTGACGTATAAGGGAGGATGTTCCGAGGTGGTTAACGTCCTTACCCCTACTTATTACAGCTTGACAAAGGGAACACACGGCTTGACACCTGTTGTCCGCATTTCTGTTGAAATAGTTCCACACCGAAGAGCTGATTTTTTTGGTATTTTCACCAGGCATGTCAACGACCATATTCCTCCCACGGACAACAGGTGTCTCCCCGGGTGCCTGACTTAAACAAACCACCTCACCATCAGAATCCTCCTGGTCAATTTCCTCCCCAGCGCCAGCAACACCCATATCCTCCTCATCCTGGTGTACTTCAACACTGACATCTTCAATCTGACTATCAGGAACTGGACTGCGGGTGCTCCTTCCAGCACTTGCAGGGGGCGTGCAAATGGTGGAAGGCGCATGCTCTTCACGTCCAGTGTTGGGAAGGTCAGGCATCGCAACCGACACAATTGGACTCTCCTTGTGGATTTGGGATTTCGAAGAACGCACAGTTCTTTGCGGTGCTACTGCTTTTGCCAGCTTGAGTCTTTTCATTTTTCTAGCGAGAGGCTGAGTGCCCCCATCCTCATGTGAAGCTGAACCACTAGCCATGAACATAGGCCAGGGCCTCAGCCGTTCCTTGCCACTCCGTGTGGTAAATGGCATATTGGCAAGTTTACGCTTCTCCTCCGACAATTTTATTTTAGGTTTTGGAGTCCTTTTTTTACTGATATTTGGTGTTTTGGATTTGACATGCTCTGTACTATGACATTGGGCATCGGCCTTGGCAGACGACGTTGCTGGCATTTCATCGTCTCGGCCATGACTAGTGGCAGCAGCTTCAGCACGAGGTGGAAGTGGATCTTGATCTTTCCCTAATTTTGGAACCTCAACATTTTTGTTCTCCATATTTTAATAGGCACAACTAAAAGGCACCTCAGGTAAACAATGGAGATGGATGGATACTAGTATACAATTATGGACGGACTGCCGAGTGCCGACACAGAGGTAGCTACAGCCGTGAACTACCGTACTGTGTCTGCTGCTAATATAGACTGGTTGATAAAGAGATGTCGTAGTATGTATGTATGAAGAAGAAAGAAAAAAAAACCACGGTTAGGTGGTATACAATTATGGACGGACTGCCGAGTGCCGACAAAGAGGTAGCCACAGCCGTGAACTACCGTACTGTACTGTGTCTGCTGCTAATATAGACTGGTTGATAAAGAGATGTCGTAGTATGTATGTATGAAGAAGAAAGAAAAAAAAACCACGGGTAGGTGGTATACAATTATGGACGGACTGCCGAGTGCCGACACAGAGGTAGCCACAGCCGTGAACTACCGTACTGTACTGTGTCTGCTGCTAATATAGACTGGTTGATAAAGAGATGTAGTAGTATGTATGTATAAAGAAGAAAGAAAAAAAAACCACGGGTAGGTGGTATACAATTATGGACGGACTGCCGAGTGCCGACACAGAGGTAGCCACAGCCGTGAACTACCGTACTGTACTGTGTCTGCTGCTAATATAGACTGGTTGATAAAGAGATGTCGTAGTATGTATGTATGAAGAAGAAAGAAAAAAAAACCACGGTTAGGTGGTATACAATTATGGACGGACTGCCGAGTGCCGACACAGAGGTAGCCACAGCCGTGAACTACCGTACTGTACTGTGTCTGCTGCTAATATAGACTGGTTGATAAAGAGATGTCGTAGTATGTATGTATAAAGAAGAAAGAAAAAAAAACCACGGTTAGGTGGTATACAATTATGGACGGACTGCCGAGTGCCGACACAGAGGTAGCCACAGCCGTGAACTACCGTACTGTACTGTGTCTGCTGCTAATATAGACTGGTTGATAAAGAGATGTCGTAGTATGTATGTATGAAGAAGAAAGAAAAAAAAACCACGGTTAGGTGGTATACAATTATGGACGGATTGCCGAGTGCCGACACAGAGGTAGCCACAGCCGTGAACTACCGTACTGTACTGTGTCTGCTGCTAATATAGACTGGTTGATAAAGAGATGTCGTAGTATGTATGTATAAAGAAGAAAGAAAAAAAAACCACGGTTAGGTGGTATACAATTATGGACGGACTGCCGAGTGCCGACACAGAGGTAGCCACAGCCGTGAACTACCGTACTGTACTGTGTCTGCAGCTAATATAGACTCGTTGATAAAGAGATGTAGTAGTATGTATGTATAAAGAAGAAAGAAAAAAAAACCACGGGTAGGTGGTATACAATTATGGATGGACTGCCGAGTGCCGACACAGAGGTAGCTACAGCCGTGAACTACCGTACTGTGTCTGCTGCGACTGGATGATAAATAATGATATAAAAAAATATATATATATCACTACTGCAGCCGGACAGGTATATATATTATATAATGACGGACCTGCTGGACACTGTCTGTCAGCAGAATGAGTTTTTTATAGAATAAAAAAAAAAACACCACACAAGTGAAGTCACACGACGAGTGTTTAACTTTTTCAGGCAATCACAATATAGTATACTACTAACTATACTGGTTGTCAGTGTGGTCAGGTCACTGGTCAGTCACACTGGCAGTGGCACTCCTGCAGCAAAAGTGTGCACTGTTTAATTTTAATATAATATGTACTCCTGGCTCCTGCTATAACCTATAACTGGCACTGCAGTGCTCCCCAGTCTCCCCCACAATTATAAGCTGTGTGAGCTGAGCACAGTCAGATATATAATATATACATAGATGATGCAGCACACTGGGCTGAGCAGTGCACACAGATATGGTATGTGACTGTCTTGTACTCCTGGCTCCTGCTATAACCTATAACTGGCACTGCAGTGCTCCCCAGTCTCCCCCACAATTATAAGCTGTGTGAGCTGAGCACAGTCAGATATATAATATATACATAGTTGATGCAGGCATGCAGCACACTGGGCTGAGCAGTGCACACAGATATGGTATGTGACTGAGTCACTGTGTGTACCGTTTTTTTCAGGCAGAGAACGGATATATTAAATAAAACAACTGCACTGCTGGTGGTCACTGTGGTCAGTCACTAAACTCTGCACTCTCTTCTACAGTATCAGCCTCAGGTCAATCTCTCTCTCTCTCTCCTAATCTAAATGGAGAGGACGCCAGCCACGTCCTCTCCCTATCAATCTCAATGCACGTGTGAAAATGGCGGCGACGCGCGGCTCCTTATATAGAATCCGAGTCTCGCGAGAATCCGACAGCGTCATGATGACGTTCGGGCGCGCTCGGGTTAACCGAGCAAGGCGGGAAGATCCGAGTCGCTCGGACCCGTGAAAAAAAACATGAAGTTCGTGCGGGTTCGGATTCAGAGAAACCGAACCCGCTCATCTCTAGTAAAGACACATTCCAGTTGCTGGGAGCCGCATGAGAGTAATCCTGAAGATGGGAGTCAGAAGAGGTGATCAAGGAGACAAGAAGAATGTGGGTGTGGGTGGGAATATGCATGGAGGTGTAAGTGGTTGGCATGTATAACATTGGCAGTGTGTTTACAATCTGCAGTGTATGTTATAGGCCCTACACACTGGGCGATATTACTGAAAGATATGAACGATCTCATTCATTATTGAATGAGATACCATTCATATCTTTCAGTTTGGAGGCACCAGCGATGAATGATGTGCGGCCCCGTGCGCATTCATCGTTGGTGCCCCGTCGCTTGTGCATGCAGGCCAATATGGACGATCTCGTCCATATTTGCATGCACTGCTATAGAGCCGGGTGGCGGGGCGAGCAAAGAAACTTCACTCCCCCCGTCACTGCCCCCCCCCCCCCCGCCGCCAGGTCTCCCGTCGGCCGTATCCGCCGTCGGGCAGCTTGGCGGCGGATTGCATTGTGTGTAGGGCCCATTACTGTGATCATTGCCATTTATTTTCAGCTTTGCTGGAATTATTGCTAATTCTGCAGTTGAATTAATGACTGCAAAATAGGACTCTGATAGAGTTTTAATGAAGATACTTTTAAAGCTTATAATAACCAGGCAATAATTTATACTGCATATTGGTAAATTTGTCTCTTACAGAAATAAGGCAAGTGGTACATGCTACGATGTGACTCATTGTGATAGCTACTTGTTTGCATCTTGCCATAAAGAGTCTGATAAATAACAAGTTGCTCATTAAAGGTAAAGGCACCACTGTTGGAAAAGGAAAAAACATATCTCACGGCAGTCTAGTTCCAGACGCTGGATGTTTGCACGTGAGATGCTGAGTCAGACGGCTGTGTGCACAGCATGGCCCGAGTAAGAGGATCACGTAATGAAGGGTATACAATATGTGCCCCACCAGCTGCTGTATAACTATTAGTGATGTGCACCGGACATTTTTCGGGTTTTGTGTTTTGGTTTTGGATTCGGTTCCACGGCCGTGTTTTGGATTAGGACGCGTTTATGCAAAACCTCCCTGAAAACTTTTTGTCGGATTCGGGTGTGTTTTGTATTCGGGTGTTTTTTACAAAAAACCCTCAAAAACAGCTTAAATCATAGAATTTGGGGGTCATTTTGATCCCATAGTATTATTAACCTCAATAACCATAATTTCCACTCATTTTCAGTCTATTCTGAACACCTCACACCTCACAATATTATTTTTAGTCCTAAAATTTGCACAGAGGTCGCTGTGTGACTAAGCTAAGCGACACAAGTGGCCGACACAAACACCTGGCCCATCTAGGAGTGGCACTGCAGTGTCAGACAGGATGGCACTTCAAAAAAATTGTCCCCAAACAGCACATGATGCAAAGAAAAAAAGAGGCGCACCAAGGTCGCTGTGTGACTAAGCTAAGCGACACAAGTGGCCGACACAAACACCTGGCCCATCTAGGAGTGGCACTGCAGTGTCAGGCAGGACGGCACTTCAAAAAAATTGTCCCCAAACAGCACATGATGCAAAGAAAAATGAAAGAAAAAAGAGGTGCAAGATGGAATTGTCCTTGGGCCCTCCCACCCACCCTTATGTTGTATAAACAGGGCATGCACACTTTAACGAACCCATCATTTCAGCGACACGGTCTGCCACACGACTGTGACTGAAATGACTGGTTGGTTTGGGCCCCCACCAAAAAAGAAGCAATCAATCTCTCCTTACACAAACTGGCTCTTCAGAGGCAAGATGTCCACCTCATCATCATCCTCCGATACCTCACCTCTTTCACAGTGTACAACCCCCTCCTCACAGATTATTAATTCGTCACCACTGGAATCCACCATCTCAGGTCCCTGTGTACTTTCTGGAGGCAATTGCTGGTGAATGTCTCCATGGAGGAATTAATTATAATTCATTTTGATGAACATCATCTTCTCCACATTTTCTGGAAGTAACCTCCTACGCCGATTGCTGACAAGGTGAGCGGCTGCACTAAACACTCTTTCGGAGTACACACTGGAGGGAGGGCAACTTAGGTAGAAAAAAGCCAGTTTGTGCAAGGGCCTCCAAATTGCCTCTTTTTCCTGCCAGTATACGTACGGACTGTCTGACGTGCCTACTTGGATGCGGTCACTCATATAATCCTCCACAATTCTTTCAATGGTGAGAGAATCATATGCAGTGACAGTAGATGACATGTCAGTAATCGTTGGCAGGTCCTTCAGTCTGGACCAGATGTCAGCACTCGCTCCAGACTGCAATGCATCACCGCCAGCGGGTGGGCTCGGAATTCTTAGCCTTTTCCTCGCACCCCCAGTTGCAGGAGAATGTGAAGGAGGAGCTGTTGACGGGTCATGTTCCGCTTGACTTGACAATTTTCTCACCAGCAGGTCTTTGAACCTCTGCAGACTTGTGTCTGCCGGAAAGAGAGATACAACGTAGGTTTTAAATCTAGGATCGAGCACGGTGGCCAAAATGTAGTGCTCTAATTTCAACAGATTGACCACCTGTGAATCCTGGTTAAGCGAATTAAGGGCTCCATCCACAAGTCCCTCATGCCTAGCGGAGTCGCTCTGTTTTAGCTCCTCCTTCAATGTCTCCAGCTTCTTCTGCAAAAGCCTGATGAGGGGAATGACCTGACTCAGGCTGGCAGTGTCTGAACTGACTTCACGTGTAGCAAGTTCAAAGGGTTGCAGAACCTTGAACAACGTTGAAATCATTCTCCACTGCGCTTGAGTCAGGTGCATTCGCCCTCCTTTACCTATATCGTGGGCAGATGTATAGGCTTGAATGGCCTTTTGCTGCTCCTCCATCCTCTGAAGCATATAGAGGGTTGAATTCCACCTCATTACCACCTCTTGCTTCAGATGATGGCAGGGCAGGTTCAGGAGTGTTTGCTGGTGCTCCAGTCTTCGGCACGCGGTGGCTGAATGCCGAAAGTGGCCCGCAATTCTTCGGGCCACCGACAGCATCTCTTGCACGCCCCTGTCGTTTTTTTAAATAATTCTGCACCACCAAATTCAATGTATGGGCAAAACATGGGACGTGCTGGAATTTGCCCTGATGTAATGCACGCACAATATTGGTGGCGTTGTCCGATGTCACAAATCCCCAGGAGAGTCCAATTGGGGTAAACCATTCTGCGATGATGTTCCTCAGTTTCCGTAAGAGGTTGTCAGCTGTGTGCCTCTTATGGAAAGCGGTGATACAAAGCGTAGCCTGCCTAGGAACGAGTTGGCGTTTGCGAGATGCTGCTACTGGTGCCGCCGCTGCTGTTCTTGCTGCGGGAGGCAATACATCTACCCAGTGGGCTGTCACAGTCATATAGTCCTGAGTCTGCCCTGCTCCACTTGTCCACATGTCCATGGTTAAGTGGACATTGGGTACAACTGCAGTTTTTAGGACACTGGTGACTCTTTTTCTGACGTCTGTGTACATTTTCGGTATCGCCTGCCTAGAGAAATGGAACCTAGATGGTATTTGGTACCGGGGACACAGTACCTCAAACAAGTCTCTAGTTGCCTGTGAATTAACGGTGGATACCGGAACCACGTTTCTCACCACCCAGGCTGACAAGACCTGAGTTATCCGCTTTGCAGCAGGATGACTGCTGTGATATTTCATCTTCCTCGCAAAGGACTGTTGGACAGTCAATTGCTTACTGGAAGTAGTACAAGTGGTCTTCCGACTTCCCCTCTGGGATGCCGATCGACTCCCAGCAGCAACAACAGCAGCGCCAGCAGCAGTAGGCGTTACACTCAAGGATGCATCGGAGTAATCCCAGGCAGGAGAGGACTCGTCAGACTTGCCAGTGACATGGCCTGCAGGACTATTGGCTTTCCTGTGTAAGGTGGATATTGACACTGAGGGAGTTGGTGGTGTGGTTTGCAGGAGCTTGGTTACAAGAGGAAGGGATTTACTGGTCAGTGGACTGCTTCCGCTGTCATCCAAAGTTTTTGAACTTGTCACTGACTTCTGATGAATGCGGACCAGGTGACGTATAAGGGAGGATGTTACTAGGTGGTTAACGTCCTTACCCCTACTTATTACAGCTTGACAAAGGCAACACATGGCTTGACACCTGTTGTCCGCATTTGTGTTGAAATAGTTCCACACCGAAGAGGTGATTTTTTTTTGTATTTTGACCTGGCATGTCAATGGCCATATTCGTCCCACCGACAACAGGTGTCTCCCCGGGTGCCTGACTTAAACAAACCACCTCACCATCAGAATCCTCCTTGTCAATTTCCTCCCCAGCGTCAGCAACACCCATATCCTCATCCTGGTGTACTTCAACAGTGACATCTTCAATTTGACTATCAGGAACTGGACTGCGGGTGCTCCTTCCAGCACTTGCAGGGGGCGTGCAAATGGTGGAAGGCGCAAGCTCTTCCCGTCCAGTGTTGGGAAGGTCATGCATCGCAGCCGACACAATTGGACTCTCCTTGGGGATTTGTGATTTAGAAGAACGCACAGTTCTTTGCTGTGCTTTTGCCAGCTTAAGTCTTTTCATTTTTCTAGCGAGAGGATGAGTGCTTCCATCCTCATGTGAATCTGAACCACTAGCCATGAACATAGGCCAGGGCCTCAGCCGTTCCTTGCCACTCCGTGTCGTAAATGGCATATTGGCAAGTTTACGCTTCTCATCAGACGCTTTCAATTTTGATTTTTGGGTCATTTTACTGAACTTTTGTTTTTTTGGATTTTACATGCTCTCTACTATGACATTGGGCATCAGCCTTGGCAGACGACGTTGATGGCATTTCATTGTCTCAGCCATGACTAGTGGCAGCAGCTTCAGCACGAGGTGGAAGTGGATCTTGATCTTTTCCTATTTTAACCTCCACATTTTTGTTCTCCATTTTTTAATGTGTGGAATTATATGCCAGTATCAATAGCAATGGCCTACTACTATATATATTGCGCACCACTGAAATGTACCACAGGTATCGATGGATAGTATACTTGACAACACAGAGGTAGGTAGAGCAGTGGCCTTCCGTACCGTACTGCTATATATACTGGTGGTCACTGTCAGCAAACTGCAAAACTAAAATGCACCACAGGTATAGAATCTAGATGGATAGTATACTTGACGACACAGAGGTAGGTAGAGCAGTGGCCTTCCGTACCGTACTGCTATATATACTGGTGGTCACTGTCAGCAAACTGCAAAACTAAAATGCACCACAGGTATAGAATCTAGATGGATAGTATACTTGACTACACAGAGGTAGGTAGAGCAGTGGCCTTCCGTACCGTACTGCTATATATACTGGTGGTCACTGTCAGCAAACTGCAAAACTAAAATGCACCACAGGTATAGAATCTAGATGGATAGTATACTTGACGACACAAAGGTAGGTAGAGCAGTGGCCTTCCGTACCGTACTGCTATATATACTGGTGGTCACTGTCAGCAAACTGCAAAACTAAAATGCACCACAGGTATAGAATCTAGATGGATAGTATACTTGACGACACAAAGGTAGGTAGAGCAGTGGCCTTCCGTACCGTACTGCTATATATACTGGTGGTCACTGTCAGCAAACTGCAAAACTAAAATGCACCACAGGTATAGAATCTATATGGATAGTATACTTGACGACACAAAGGTAGGTAGAGCAGTGGCCTTCCGTACCGTACTGCTATATATACTGGTGGTCACTGTCAGCAAAACTCTGCACTGTACTCCTCCTATATAATATACTGGTGGTCACCAGTCCCCACAATAAAGCAGTGTGAGCACAGATATATGCAGCACACTGAGCACAGATATGGAGTGTTTTTCAGGCAGACAACGTATACTGGTGGTCACTGTCAGCAAAACTTTGCACTGTACTCCTCCTATATAATACTGCTGGTCCCCAGTCCCCGCAGTAAAGCAGTGTGAGCACAGATAAATGCAGCACACTGAGCACAGATATGGAGCGTTTTTCAGGCAGACAACGTATACTGGTGGTCACTGGTCAGCAAAACTCTGCACTGTACTCCTCCTATATAATATACTGGTGGTCCCCAGTCCCCACAATAAAGCAGTGTGAGCACAGATATATGCAGCACACTGAGCACAGATATGGAGCGTTTTTCAGGCAGACAACGTATACTCGTGGTCACTGTCAGCAAAACTCAGCACTGTACTCCTCCTATATAATACAGCTGCTCCCCAGTCCCCACAATTAAGCAATAAGCACAAACGGAGAGGACGCCAGCCACGTCCTCTCCCTAACATTTCCAATGCACGAGTGAAAATGGCGGCGACGCACGGCTGCTTATATAGAATCCAAATCTCACGAGAATCCGACAGCGGAATGATAACGTTCGGGCGCGCTCGGGTTACCCGAGCCATACGGGAGAATCCGAGTATGCCTCGGACCCATGTAAAATGGGTGAAGTTCGGGGGGGTTCGGTTTCCGAGGAACCGAACCCGCTCATCACTAATAACTATACATCCCAGCATGCCCTGCCACAGTTTTAGCATGGCCTAATAGCAGAGGCGGATTTAGACCTCATGGGATCCTAAGCAAGACATCGATTTAAGGCGCCTCTTCCTCAAACAATCCACAGTATGCCCCCCCTCCACCAATTGTAGTAGAAAGGTACCTGCTCATTATGCCACCCCCAGTCAGCGTTTGCTCCCCAATCTGCCAACAGCTGATTATAGCAGGCAGATAGTATTTGTACTAGTGTATTGATTATTATTCATTACCAGTTATTTATATAGCACTGACTGAGGGGTGCATTAATGGATGTTATACTAGGGGACTTGTTAATAGGGGATGGGTGACGTGCTACAATCAGTGTGTGTGTGTGTGGGGACGGGGGGGCACTGATATATAATGCAGGCACCCATAACTTATAATACCCATACCTTATATATTTATTATTACACCGAATTACATTAGTGTTGACTGCATTATACAGTCCCCACCCCCCTAGTGATTGTGGCAGCCTAGTAGGTCCCCATCCCTTATAATACCTCTTATTACCAGGGCTGGATTTAGGGGTCAGGTGCTTCCCCTCCCCTCCCTTCATCACGTCATTATAGTACTTAAAATAACATTGGGGGGGCGCACGCTGAATACCCCTGGTGCAATGCCTTGGCTTGGAAATATCTCATAGTTGGACATTTTTGGTGCAATTTGGTGGGAAGATATTTTGGGGTCTATTTACTAAGCCTTGGATGGAAATAAAATAGCTGGAGATAAAGTACCAGCCAATCGGCTCCTAGCTGTCATTTTTCAAGCACAGTCTGTGACATGTCAGTTAGGAGCCGATTGGCTGGTACTTTCTCTCCAGCAACTTTATCTCCATCCAAGGCTTAGTAAATAGACCCCTTTATCCTTTAAACTTTAAAGAGGTGAGATAATATTCATCAGTTATTACACATACTGTAATAACATGAAATATGACAGCAAGGAAAAGTTCCTTTTCTCACACACATTTATGTCCTATTATTATATATATACTTATGCATTTCAAACAGATTACACAAATATAAAATTGTCTATGCTTGTTATTTATGGCTGTACATTTCCATCCATCTACTGTACCGCTTTACAAGTTAAAATAAATAAACGACTGAGCATGGACCTAGAATCATTTATTATACAACCTGTTACTATAAAAACAGCTGTTGTCAGTTTACGGTTGGAATCACAAGTAAGGTCAGTGCTGATATCAGCAGGGACATTGGGAAAGATCTTTCTGACTACACTCCAGCTCTTGATGATTTGGTTAAAAAACAACAACCCTAGTCTTACTGCAAGGAAACATTTGTATAACTGGCCACTTTACAAGGAGTCTGTTGTCACTAGAGGAATGTTGGGTAAAGCAGCTGAATATGAAAGAAATGTTGTGTTTCAGATGTCTGCATGGAGTAACAGGAAATGTAAACCAGTATGAAGTAGTCAGAGTACAGATGTGCGAAGGACCCTGCAATACATTATACTACTCGAGTCTAATCCCTACAAACTATTAATCCTAACTATAGCATATAACACCATCCAATCTCTTTAACACATACATACTGTATAGACCCATGTACGTACACCGGCTGAAGCACTGATATCACACTTATATACATTATGTCTATCGTCACCAGGGCCAACGACAGGGGGGGTCAACAGGTACACCTGTACCGAGTTCCAAGGATCAGAGGGGCCCCAAGGATTTGCTGCTTAGTGCCCAGACATGCTTCAGTCTGACACTGTAGATATATATATATATATATATATATATGGAAATGCAAAGATTGTCAGAGAAGCGCTTAAATTCACTTGAAAGTTCTTATAAATTATTTTTGCACTTTTCTTTCAGAACGGTATTTAGATGGAGATGGAGCTGGTACTTCTGAAACAGACCCTCACACCAAATCACCCAACAATGATACCACTCAGTTCACCAAATCACCCAACAATAATACCACTCAGTTCACCAAATCACCCAACAATGATACCACTCAGTTCAAATTCTTCCAAAAAACGTATTCAAAAGTTTTTGTTAAAAATTGGATAAGACTCTTACATTAGTTGGTAACCCACTAAGGTCAAGATTAATGTAAGAGTCATTGCACTTGAAAAAAAATCCTTGGAGTGCCGCCTGGTCCCTTTCCGCAGCTAGGAGATATGCTGGTTTGCCTTCAGGAACCCTCCATCTCTTTATATATATATATATATATATATATATACACATACAAATTTATGCCAATAGGCGACACTTATGTATGGTTGGAATAGTTATGGGATTATGACAATTTAAAGGCGCCAATTCACTATTGTCACACATATTCTCCATTATTAGTTTTTTTCTAACAGGTAACTTAGTGATACACGGCTGCCTACTAATATTTTAGTAAAGATCTATATCCTAACAGTGCAGGAAGAGAGTTTTGTTTAACTATATATGTATAAAAATCTGAGGGGGCCCCAGAGATATTACTGTACCGGGCACCAAAATTTCTGCATATCTAAATACACAGTTCCATAAAAGGAACCCTGTCAATTTACATAGACAATGGTGCAGGGGTTCTCAACCTTTTTTTTTTTTTTTTTTGGGGGGGGGGGCGTATCAAATAACCACTATGTGAATAAGTCAAGTACCACTTTGCAGAAGGTATGACTTTATGAACAGGCACAGCAATATTTCAAATCCACGCAGTCTGTACTATCGCTCCCTACAGGGGCTGGCTGGCAACTTTCAGCCTGGAAAGCAGACTCAAGCAAACGGCCCAGTTTTTCTCAGGGAATCTGCAGTCATGTGGTCCTGGAACACCTAAATTGCACTGGCCCGTGGGGCAGATAGCACCCTGCTCCCCTGCCCAGCCAGCCCCTACTTTATCAATTATAACAGTGTATTATTAACATCACCAATTGCACAAGCACGACAACCTAACGTCCACTTAGTATGCAGTTTGCCATCTGTTTCAGCAATTAGTAACAGTCTATAGCATAGTCTAGAGGTCTCTTCAAAGGATTGGGTTCTGAGATCATATATGAATTAAGTAACAAAGAAATGCTTTATTGATGAAAAAGGTACAATGCCTATTTGGAAAATAATGCTAACAAGAAATGGTTACAAAATACTGTACATACAGGCAAATACAATAAGGACAAACCTTACAGGGTTAACGGGAGGAACGGAAGAAAATTGCAGAGACTGCAGGCTGCAAACATCCATGCCAAGCATAGATACAGTACTTCAAAGTCTGAACCCAGAATAATAGGTGTTCAGTACTTTTATCCCTAGAGCATCACCCCCTGGAGGATGTCACCCCAGTACCTGCTGATTGGCTGGTACTTAATTAAGGCTGGGATCCCCCATTACTTGCTCATATAACTTATAACTCAAATTTATATAATTGGGCATATCTTCCTATGCAAAATGATGACCTAGAATATGGGTAGTCCATATTACTCTGTTAGTTTAGTTACCATATAATTGTAAATACCATGTTTTTGTGATGGGGGATTATGGAGATGTTTCATATTTTAGAAAGTATGCTTCTTAGAGAAATGAAAAATGTACCCAACCTCCGAATCCACTTCAGTTATGTTTCATATTATTTTCCCCATGCACCGCTATTTTCAAGTCAAAAGCCATATCAACATTTTTGTGACTTTAGTGAGTCTGAGCACCTCCCATTGGGTTTCTTCCTTTAGATGTAAACCAAAGCAAAAGACTGTCCTGTCAGGTGCAGGGCCGGTGCAAGGATTTTCGACACCCTAAGCAAAACTGCAGCCTGCAACCCCCCCCCCCCCATTCCATGTCCATCTGCGACGGGGTCCAGCACTAGCACAGTTTGCGCTGCTTGTAATTTGTGGCATGACGTCACACTGCATACTTCATGCAAATGAGCCAAACAAGCTGGTGCTGCTGTGTTAGTGACACTGGCTACCTGCTGACTTGTCACAGCCGAGTAGAGTGCTATCTATATGTGGCGCTGTGTGTAGTTAAGGTGGGCAAGCAGAGGTGGAACGACCTGTCTCCAATTATAACTGCCGGAACGCAGTCCCACCTCATTCCAGCCAACTTTAACCTATGGTTGCGCACAGACGTACTAATTTCGCATATTACATTAATCAGTGCAAGCTCAAAATGTAGTTTTGTCACACATTGTCAGCGAGAAAAACACTTGTTGGGTTGAGTCTCATAGGACCTAATGCCCTGAGAGATTCTATTTAGAAACATAAAGGTGCATACACACTAGGCAATACGCTCCATGGGCGATATCGCCTAGTGGATTCCTTACCTTCTCAGGCGGCCAATATTGAGCCTAATTCAGACCTGATCGTTGTTGTGCAAAATCGCACCGCGGCTGATTATCAAATGACTGCGCATGCGTATGAACGAGCTCAAACAGCGACAGAATGGTGCGAAAATTATGATCGCTAGGCGTACGCAAGGTAATTGACAGTAAGCGGACGTTTGTGGGTGGCAACTGGCTGTTTTCTGGGAGTGTCAGGAAAAACGCACGCGTTCCCAAGCCTTTTCAGGGAGGGTGTGTGGTCGGCTCTGGCCCCGATCAGCCTGATTCTATTGCACTGGAGGAGTAAGTCCTGGGCTGCGCACAGACTGCATAGACTTGAAAAAATGGGAGGCATTTGATATGCCGGCTGTCGGGATCCCGGCGCTCACCATACTTATGCTGGAATCCTAACAGCTGGCATACCGACATCTATACTCCCTCTTGGGGTGTCCACGACATCCCTGGAGGGAGAATAAATAGCATGGCGTGCATAGCGCGCCACCGTGCCTGCAGGGGTCTCTTTTGGGCTCACCCCACTGCCTGCATGCCGGTGGTTGGGATGCTGGCGGTTGGAATGTCGGCGCCGGGATCCCAAGCACTGGCATAACATACTACACCCGAAAAAAACATTGGATGGTGAGTGAGATGTGAATGTATTTGCAGCTGTCCGCTGCCTTGTGAAATTTTGCATATGCAGACTTGCACGGGGTGGGTTTTCACTCTGTCTGGTCTGAATTAGGCCCATTGTGCATACACACTGTACGATATCGCTAATGATTTAGGCAGTGGGGAGGGAGGGTTAGGGGGCCAGGTGGGGAAGGTAAGTATACTTACCTTCCCGTCGGCATTCTAATCATCGGGATGCAGCGGTTTGTATTCTGACCACCGGCATATTATACCCAACCTACCAAAAATGTCCTATTTAGATATTATGAATGCTGAAATGAGTCACCAATGTGTGAATGAGCATGTCATTTAAATGAGGTTTTAATTAGGTAAAATGGAGTAACAGTGCTCCAATCTCTACTCAGAGCACATTACAAAGATGTATACAATAATATCAATCAATAGAAAACAAACTTAGCCATTAAAAACCTTATACATGAGTACTATACACTTGCACTCAGTATCAATGTTACTGGTAGTAGTATTGACATTAATTCAAGGGTTAATAAATCTCTCCAGAAATCCCTAATTTGAGTGAAACTCTTCATCCCAAATGCTAACTCAGGTATTCGTATAGTAAGTGATGTGTTCTGGCGGGGAGTTGTCCTGTCCCCCCCCCCCCCCCAGGTCCACAAAAGTTTTCAGGCCATACCCTTCGTGTGTGCTGGCTTATCACCTTCTCTAAAAGCAGTGACGCGATGGAACTGTGCCGCGGTCTCTTTTTCCTATGTCCCCAACTGATGTAGGATCCATCAGCAGACCGGTGTCATCGGGTGAGGTAGTGGGGAGGTGGAGTCGGGTAACTTGCGGGATGCAGTCGCGGGGTGGGAGGCAGCTGCGGGAGGGGGGCCAGGTAACATGCGGTAGGCAGTCGCTAGATGGGGCGGGTAACGTGTGGGAAGGAGGGCGAGTAACATGCGGGAAGCAGTCGCAGGAGTGGAGGCAGTCACGGGGGCGGGTAACCTGCGGGAGGCAGTCAAGGGAGGATGACATGCTGGAGGCAGTCGCTGGTCGGGGGGCGGTTGGTAGTCACGGGTGTGAGGGGGGGGGGCTGCTGTCATGGTGCTGGGCAGGAATATACAGGGTTCTATCGTGGCGGGGGGCGGTTATGGAAAGAGGAGCATGCCACAGACAACAAGAGCCGTCCTGCTTATTGCCTGGAGGGTTATATGCACACTGTCAACACTGGATGATAACAGGTGGGCGGTGCAGCATCTGTGCTCAGCTGAGCTCAAGGAATAAAGGAAGCATTCTTTCAACGGCAGCATGCAGCACCGCCCTCCAGTGGCCGGCGCCCATAGGCAGCTGCCTAATGGTGGCGCCGGCCCTGGTCAGGTGTTTGGCCTCTTCCTCTGATTTCAATTCCCTTTGATGTACAGTAATGACCTGACATCAATCAAAAGACTTTCCTAGGCCTTAATTAGCATTGCCATGCTAATGATAACCTCCTTGGTTCTGTTGACAAGTGTGCAGAAGATTCACAACTCAGATTTACAAGAAATATAATTTGCAATATCGTAATATCGATATTCTCTACTTAATACATATGATTCTATACAATGATTATTATTATTATTAATATTAGGAACATTTCCTACTACAATGGGATTTAATGATGTATTACAAATTAATTACTACTGGATAATGTAATATTAAATACATGGAGAAAGACTGGAGATCAAGATTTTCTAATTCTTCTAACCCAATCTCTAGTTCCTGCCCAATACACAACAGATTCTGAAGAGCCACACTTTGCAAATGGCACAATGAGCAATAATGTTGCACAAGGGTTCACTACGATATGCCGGCGGTCAGGCTCCCGGCGACCAGCATACCGGTGCCGGGAGCCCGACCACCGGCTTACCGACAGTGTGGCGAGCGCAAATGAGCCCCTTGCGGGCTCACTGCGCTCGCCACGCTACAGGCACGATGGCACGCTACGCGCGCCACACTATTTTATTCTCCCTCCAGGGGGGTCGTGGACTCCTACGAGGGAGAATAAGTGTCGGTATGCCGGCTGTCGGGCTCGCGGCGCCGGTATGCTGGTCGCCGGGAGCCCGACCGCCGGCATACTGAAGACAACCCGTTGCACACAGCTGTTGTCCCAAACATGGCTCCACCAGACAAATCAAGTGAACAAAACAGGCTTTCTGCATATCAAATGTTTGTTCAATGGGTGATCTGTTGAGGCATGTATCTGTATGCAGTTTGTTCTTCTGTGGCTGAAAGTAGATGAGTGAGACTCCATGCTTGCAGAGAGTAGACACTGTCTCCTGCAAGTATTACAGTATAAACGTGTTTACCAATTTGTGTTTCAATCCGATCTACGCACAATCTCTTCAAAGTCTCTGTGTTGTATTTTGCCCGAAGCAAACAGTCAGATGGTTATCAATTTAAAAATGGACTATTATGTCCTAAAAATGAACAGCATTGTGAAAAAAACTAAATCATACCGTAGGTTTAATAGATGAGGCAATGTTGTGTCATAAGGCTTTACTTAAATTAATATTTAGAGGACCTAAGTAAATCATAGTACATAAAAAGTTATGTGAGATACCTACATAATAGTCATCCATTAGCCTTGTCTCTATAATAAGCTTTGCACATTGCTGATACCCTCTTTATGAAGACTCATGGATGCTCCCCGGAAATGTGAAAATTACAGATGTTTCTAAAATTGTTATCCCAATTAATGCTTGTGGCTGTCATGAATCCTGTAAGCCACAGCTGCCACCACCCTACCTGTACTTCTTGTTTGCCTGATTTATTCTGGTCAGCCCATCACTGATCATCATCCATGTCTGGTGCATACCCGTCTCTCTTTTTCTCTTTACTCCTAAACAATCATTCCTACAAGAAGCTCTGCCTACAAGATAAAATGAGGACGAGGAGCTGAACGAAGCCCAGCAAGTGAATGTTTAATGACTTCTGTTAATGTTTGCTGGGACCAATTGATTAATAGATATTTGGGAAAGGGTAAACGTGTGCTATGTGGTGGGAGTTTATAGTGTGCTGTCAGGGTGGATAATTGTGTTTAGGGGTTTTTGACAGGTGAATTGATTAATAGACTATGTGGTTTAGTGTTTAGTGCATGCAGAGTGGGGAGAAGTTATTTGGTGCGAGAGTGGGGATTACTGTGTGCTGGGGTGAGTGTATTAATGGATACTCGGTGTAGGGAGGTTAATAGGTGCTGATGGTGAATAAATATGTTAATAGTTGCTGGGAGGATGAATTAATAATGGAATCTAGAGAATAATGTGTTAATGGATGCTTGCTGGAGTGAATGGGGCTGAGAGGGGATGAATGGGGAAAAGGGTTGAAGGATGTAAATGGGGTTCTTAGAGATGGATGTAAATGGGAATATTGGGTGTTCTGTTTCTGCAACAGTGTTTATTAGATTTATACACAAGATGTGTGATATGCATGTGAAAAATGGGCTTAGTGTAGACTTTGGTTCTTCTAAACTACTGAAATTGTGGTCTGTACTTGAATTATTGTCCATAATCTCTCAGAAACATATGCTACAGTGATGTACATTCAGACAACATTATTCAACAGAGCTTACAATCTAAATTCTATGCTACAGACAAACACATTGGGCCTACTTCAGATCTGTTCGCTCGTTAGCGTTTGATCAGGTAACTACTGCGCATGTGTTATGCACACCAGTGCCAGCAGGAATGTACTGGTGTCTGAACGGTGAGGGATGCAAAACAAATGAACTCACAGACAGACTGGGGAATATGACATTACATACACAGAAGGTGATAGGGTAACAAAATAAACACAAAATGAACAGAGAAGCCCAAAGGCTAAGAAACTGGGTGTCTCCCTAGTATTAGGAATGCTCAGATGGAAAGAAGCGAGATGTAGTGATTTAATACGTAGAGAACCCGAAATGCTGTTGCTAAGGGCAACAGCAAAACCCCTAAAGGGTTACCAACAGGTGTGGCAGTAAACTCCTTGGTCAGAGATGGAATAATAGATACAAGGAGAGTCTCCACAATCCTAGTCCTCACTTGCAGTGCACTGGTTCAGCTTACTGCCACTAAACTGACACCTGAACACCTTGCACAGTGAGAAAGGATTTTGGCAGGCAAGTATGAGAATACAGCCACAAACTTGCTAGGTTCACAGAGTAGCAAAAGAACCCCAGCAGGTTAAACGACTGACTCCAGTCTTACTGCTAGGTCTGGATTGGCAGAGTGTAATACCAAATCCCAAGGCCTATTTGCAGTAAGCAACAAACAAATACAAAGTTTACACAGTACTAGCTAGCTTTCAGGAACTGACTAACCAACAAAGATTCAGCAGCATCTGCCTAACCTGAGAAGAGGGTTTATATAGCAGGTGCTGTCCACACCCCACTCAGACCTCACAGACTGTGAGCACAAAAACCAGCACCGGATCCCCTGCCGTGCACAGAGCCTGTAACCACTGCACAGCAAAAGACCAGAATCGGAGTATCAGCTACGCTCAGGTTACTCCGCTAGCACTTGTCTCCCGGTTGCCATGACGACGTGGCTGCACAGAGCAGGAGACCCTAACAGCATGCATATGCACCGCAATGGCAGGCGCGCCGTACAGTTAAAAAGAGGATAGTTGTTGTGCACTGGTTCTAGCGAAGAATCCATTCACACAGCCGTTCGCAAGGAGTTTGACAGGAAGAGGGCGTTTGTGGGTGGCATCTGACTGTTTTCTGGGAGTGGTTGGAAAAACGCAGGCATGTCAAAGTGTTTGCAGGGCGGGTGTCTGACGTCAATTCCTGTCTCAAATAGGCTGAAGTGATCGCAGCGGTTGAGTAAGGTCACAAGCAGTTTTTGTACAGGGCGGCTGCACATGCGTTCACACACTTGCGAAGCTTAAATACACTCCCCTATAGGCAGCGTCTATCTGTTCGCAGCGCTGCAAAAATTAGCTAGCGAGCGAACAGATCTGAATTAGGCCCATAATGCCTACAGCCATGAAAAAGCTTTAGTAAAGTGAAAATGCGCATCAGCTCCCTGCTGTGTGCCGTTTGCACAAATGATTCTTCCAGATACTAGATATGTTTGATAGATAGACAGCATTTATTAGAATGTTTGCACCCAGACATATCATTATTTGATATTTATTGATATTATATTGATATTTATTGATATTATAATTTATGTACAGACACTATATATTTATTAAGACCAAGAGGCACTTTTGAGCTGAATACATGTTCTATCATGAGAAAGCTACAATTTGCTATAGCCCATTAACTTTAAATTGTGTGTTAGTCCCAAATCATATAACTCCCTGTCAATATTATACCGCATTTCTGTACTAATGTGCTAACATAACATCAATTTAGGGGATGCAGTCATGTGACCGGCGGTCGGGAGTCCACCGGTCACCATAATGATGTTGGGATGCCACACAGTGAACAGCACGATGGTTGGCATGCCAACCAACAGGGACTAGCCCCACTCATGAGTGTCCACGACACTCATAGAGTGGGAATGGAACCTGTGGCATACGCAGCAAGCCACTGAGCCCGCTGCATGGTGAGCACAGTGAGCCAGCAAGGGGCTTCATTGCACTCACCCCCACCCCCCCCGCTGAGAACCCACTGTCAGTATGGTAACGGGCGATCTACCAACTGCCGGACACACAAACCCAACCCAATTTAGGCTATGGTTAATTACTAATTATGTGAGAGAAATAATATGGGGGCTATCATTTAATGGAAAGTGACATTTGAGAGATGACTAAATGATATATGGGCATTGGCGTTTCTATAATTGGTGCAGTGTGTGCTGTGCACATGGGCCCCTGAGTCGCGGGGGGCCCACACCGCACACACTGCACCCATTTCTCCTTTACTTACCTTTCCGGAGTCCATCGCTGACCGTGTGTGGGCCCCCTCCTCTCCCGTAGCTGTCGCGCCGCTGCTAGCCCACTGACCCCTAGTGACTCTGGCACAGTGCCAGAGTCTACAGCGCATGCGAAGGACTCTGAAAAAATCAGAGTCCTGCGATGCGCTGTAGGCTCTGGCACTGTGCCAGAGTCTACAGTGCGCAGAGCGCTAGCAGCGGCACAACGGCTATGAGAGAAGATGGGGCACATACGCAGTCTACACACGAGTCACCTCCTCTCTAGAGACGCCCCTGTATATGGGTCTTGGTTTCTACCACAGACCCCTACAGGCAACTTGTACTTTGATAATATATTCCCAAAAGCCCTACCATTCCCCACAAATGATATAACAGACTGGGATTGTGCTATTTATAGTGGGTTGTATTGTTTAATGTTTGTATTGTTTAGAACCATATATTAGGCTCACATATATGTACAACTGTGGCCCCATAATATTTATACAGATATACTGTACTCAAAATTAATTAAAAGACTCTATTATACATTTGTGCTATTAATGTCTTTCACATTTGTGGAGACGGTAATATAATGGCACAGGTCTAACTAAAAGTGAAATTAATTACTAGACCAATTGTACATGGAAATTGGTGCAATTATACTGAAAGAATGGGGCTTGAAACCCATTAAACTAATCTGGGTGCATATCAACATATCTGAAATGCAGTAAATGTGAAAACACTGCCTTCTGAATATTCATGAAGGAATGATACTCCCTTCTGTTTGAAATATACAAGAATAAGTATCAGACTGGTTTTCCAATGAAGTAACAACATTGTTACATTTCAGCTTGTGGTGTTTATTGTCAAGGAAGGTTGCAACAAATTATAGGAGGTATATTCAAACACTATGAGAAATCAATAACTATGAGAAATCAATAACATACATTTACATTACGAATCTTGAATAAGAACAGCACACAGCATTGTTTTTAAACTATATTTATTCACAAATAATAAAAAATAATTATTTTTTATAACATTATTCTATTCAAAAACATTTTTTTGTTATATTTAGCTGTTTTTCAGTCTTATATAGATGCTGAAAGTGCATAACAAGCAATAATAGCTAATTGCAAGATGTATATGCAACAATATATTCCCCATTTTTAAATGGAATGTTTATAAAGAAATGGTTTTATTATTAGTTTGTGGTTAGGGATGAGTACACCCATTTATAAATGATTCTTCTTTTCTTTAAGTATAATGTCACCAGCAATGTTTTTACAGAATATTTTAGTAGCTTTGTTTTTTTTCCGGCTTTAAATTTGAAGACAGTCAGTCATCTGGCATTGATCCTAAGCAGAATACTACTAGGACCCACGTCTTCCTACTTTGCATCCACTGGAAAACCTCCATACTGTAGTTCTGTATTCCTGACATCCCTTTTACTAATTTACCCCATCTCTACCAGATCTCCTTCTGCATACAGTGGTAGTGTTTAAAAGTTTTCCTTAAATATGGCCAGTGGAAAAAAATACAAGTACAGGTAATCCGTGTCATACCAGCCAGGGTGTCATGGACATCCCCAGTAAAGGGATACGGTCATTAGGTTGACACCACTTAGGTTGACAGTCATTAAGTCAACCACTATTGCTCGACATGCATTAGGTCGACAGGGTCATTAGGTCGACATGTACTAGGTCGACAGTTCGAAAGGTCAACATGAGTTTTCATTTTTTTCCAATTTTTCATACTTTATGATCCACGTGGACTACAATCTGGAATGGTAACCTGTGCCAAGCGCAGTGATGCACCTTGCCCAATGCACGGCGAGTGAACACGGTGCACTAATTGGCGTTCCCCGTCACTTTACGAAGAAAATAACACCAAAAAAAGTAAAAAACCTCAGGTCGAACTTTTGACCTGTCGACCTAGTACATGTCGACCTTATGCCCATGTCGACCCAATGAACCTGTCGACCGCATGCATGTAGACCAATAGTGGTCGACCTAATAACTGTCGCCCTAATGACTGTCGACCCAACGACCCATACCCCTTGCAAATCACCCTGTTCACATTGCCCATACAAATATTGTGCCCAAGACTTGGTCCCAAACATACTGTATGTGTGTTGTTGAATATAGAATTCTGCAAAGAGTGACTTAGTGGGAGTAGGGGCAGTCATTTAAAGCTTTTCTTAGGGCACCTACAAACCTTGTAACCTCCCTGTCTGGAAAGTCTCAGACACATGGAATATAACACTGCCAAAAATTAGGCTCAGTCTTCCAAGTTGACATTTAGGGGGATCCTGAACTGGCTTCTCATCTTTGTGTCAGGCATCCCAAAGAGGCTTATTTGAGACCAGTATGCATGCTACCAGGGACCTGTATTCCAGATAACAGGGTTGGACTGGCCCACAGGGGTAAAGGGAAACCCTGGTGGGCACCATTGCCTGTGGGCCAGTCTCCTCCTTTAGGGATCAGGTTCCAGACTGTACACTTGAGTTATACATTATACATATGTTACATTATACTGCAAAGGACTATGGTGTATTTTATACAGTGCATTCCTGTCATTAACCTGGTACATTTCCATGCATGCACTAGCAGTTTTTACTATATATATATATATATATATATATATATATATATATATTTATCAAGTGGCCCAGACCATGCACTCTCTAATGGTTAGCCAAGCTTTGGTGGTGGCCGACCACACCCCCTCTGGTGACTGGCTACACCCCTAACCATGGGCTCCTATCACTGCATTTACCAGGTAGGCCCCTCATGCCCCAGTCCGACACTGCCAGGAATATCATGCTTAGCTCTCATTTAGTTGGCATCAGCTGTGCACTAAGACTAAAGTTGCATAGACGCAGAGATTAGTGACAAGAAGGTGCGAGCTGCAAACGTATTATGAGGCAGGGAGTGAGGAGCGAGGACTTAGAGCGTGGAACACTGCATCAGAAGTTCATGGATGGAGGTCTGCTTAATTATTTTTACTTGTTGGACTTAAGCTTGCTCAGGAAGGAATAGCTGCTGAGTAGATTCAGATCTTACAGTATCTTTTACACACAGTCATGTGCAACAAGCTCACCTATCAGAGGTACTGTATGCGGCTTCTCACCTACCTGCAAAGCTTCCAGGGCAATTACTGGTCCCAGTTACCTCCCACTGTATTCCCAAGTCATCCTGTATGGTATGTCCAAATTCTTACCAACCTCATCTGTGATGTGTGCCTGCTACTAACACAGTACCCATACCCTGCTATCATACTGTATGTCCCTACTACTCACCCCACCAAGCTACTGTACCATCTGCATAAAATACTACTACTGCTGGCTCGCATGTTTCTGTTCTTCTACTACTATGACCCCGGCTGTCATCTGTGTCCTAACTTCTGTCCCTACCCAGGGCGGATTTAGGGGTGAGAGCCCCCTTAGGCACAACAGTAATGGCTGCTCCCCGCCTGACTAATTTTATTATTTTTATTGACTGCTTATGAGCCCTTATTTGATAATAGCCAATTTAATAGAATAATAAAGAAAAAGCCACTAACTATGTAAATTTTTATTTTTAATTATGTATACATATTTACTAAGTAGGACACCTTACAGACGCAGTATATGTATGTCCTGCCCATTTACAGTCCATTCAAGATGGCATATGGTACAGTACAGTGGAAATATTTTGCAGTTACTGGTACTTTTGGGAATGATGTTACCAACACAAGCATCCAAGTGTCGCCCCCCAAGCAAGTGCCACCCCTAGGCACGTGCTAATGAGAAAAATACCACTGGTACCTACTACTAACATTATACCCCTACCCACTATCATATGTCTCTAGTACTACTCCCACCCAGCTGCCATCTCTCTTATTACTTCTACTACCACTAACAACAGCTTTTTTGCGTCCCTACTTCTATTACTACTGGATCATTCCCAGCAGTCTTGCATTCCTACTACTAATACTACTTCCACCCAACTATGGTTCCTCCATCCCAGCATCCACAGCAGCGCCGGGCAGCCAATACGGAAGGAGAGGGCCAGAACAAAAAACTGCAACAAACAAGCGCCTAATCATCAAATGACAATGAAAACCAATACGTGTTTCGTGGGATCACATGATCACAATTTTATGTTCCTGATAGTCTGCGCTTGCCGGAATACTATGTGTAGTATTGTGGTGATGGCATAGAAAAAGAACAAGCGGCTGCGCTGAATATCAGGAACGGAACACAATGTACAGAGAGCCAACGTAAAAAATAACAATGTTTATTTGTAAAACATATAAAAAGATTAATTATCATATGACTGGTGAATAATATATATATATAAGAACATTCACTAGACGTGAACTGGTGGTCTGTTGTAATAGCTCAGCTTTTTGGGGTGAGAAGTTCCGTGTTCAACTAGTTAAAACATTGATAAGTACCAGGTGTACTAGTGGAATCCTAATAAATTCAAAGTCCCTCAGTTGAATTTGAATTTGAGATTCAATACCTTTCCAGATGGGCTGGTGAAAGCCGAGCGTCCTCGGCTTCAATGTCCCGCAATGCCCATATACGCTGTGCAGCGGAAAGGAGGAGACCGTCTCTCTCACAACCCGGTCGTGGCGGCGTGCGTGCTGAAGCCGCTGATGTCGGATGCTGTAGACGGAGGGTGCAGCGGGGACCAAGGAGCACCTGGAGGATTTCACCTGAGCTGAGTACGGATAGGGGCGGGTCCTGCGGCTACAGTCCCCGTCCCTCCTCCTCCTTCTCACCTGCCTGCACCGAGGGAGCTGCACGAGGAGCCTGTCAGCGGGGAGATGGTAAGTATGTCTCTCTCTCTCTCTCTCAGGGGGACACCGTCTGCCATAATGTGTAAAAAGGGGGCCTGGCTGGCGCAATGTGTAAAAAGGGGGCCTGGCTGCCGCAATGTGTAAAAAGGGGGACTGGCTGCCGCAATGTGTAAAAAGGGGGCCTGGCTGCCGCAATGTGTAAAAAGGGGACTGGCTGCCGCAATGTGTAAAAAGGGGGCCTGGCTGCCGCAATGTGTAAAAAGGGGGACTGGCTGCCGCAATGTGTAAAAATGGGGACTGGCTGCTGCAATGTGTAAAAAGGGGGACTGGCTGCCGCAATGTGTAAAAATGGGGACTGGCTGCTGCAATGTGTAAAAAGGGGGACTGGCTGCCGCAATGTGTAAAAAGGGGGACTGGCTGCAGCAATGTGTAAAAAGGGGGACTGGCTGCCGTTATGTGTAAAAAGGGGGACTGGCTGCCGCAATGTGTATAACGGGGACGCTGTCTGCCGTAATGTTAAAAAAGGGGACGCTGTCTGCTGTAATGTGTAAAAAAGGGGACGCTGTCTGCCGCAATGTGTAAAAAGGGGGACTGGCTGCCGCAATGTGTTAAAAGGGAGACTGTCTGCTGTAATGTGTAAAAAGGGGGACACTGTCTGCTGTAATGTATAAAAGGGGCTCTACCTGGTGTAGTGGCGCTACTGTGCAGCGTAATTTTAATAATGTAGACTACTGTGCACCGTAGTATGAATTGCTATTATTTTGTGGCCACGCCCCTTCCCCATGAAGCCACGCCCTATATATTTTTCACGCGCGGGGGGGGGGGGGGGCAATGTCGTTTCTTGCACACAGCGCTAAAATGCCTAGTTACGGCACTGTTCTCTGTTGTGCCTTCTTGACAATGGAGCCTATGTTTGTCCCCCTTTTGAGGTCGCGGGAGAATTTAGACCCAAGGAATTTGAAGGAGCACTACGCTGTCAGCAATCACTAGTGGGGGCATGGCAGCAGGTTTCTTCCTGAAGTCCACTACCATCTCGACCGTTTTGATGGGATTTAGATGAAGGATGTTCTTACCACACCACAGAGTTAGCCGGTCCACCACGCGTCTGTGGGGGGTAATTCCAAGTTGATCGCAGCAGGATTTTTGATAGCATTTGGGAAAAACAATGTGCACTGCAGGGGAGGCAGATATAACATGTGCAGAGAGAGTTAGATTTGGGTGAGTTATATTGTTTCTGTGCAGGGTAAATACTGGCTGCTTTATTTTTACACTGCAAATTAGATTGCAGATTGAACACACCCCACCCAAATCTAACTCTCTCTGCACATGTTAAATCTGCATCCCCTGCAGTGCACATGGTTTTGCCCAATAGCTTACAAAAATCCTGCTGCGATCAACTTGGAATTACCCCCGTATGCCGATTCATCTCCTTCCTTGATTAGACCAATGATGGTGGTGTCGTCTGCAAATTTTAACTGATTGCTCGGCCGAGGTACAGTCATTGGTGTATAGAGAGAAGAGCAGGGGTGAGAGGACACATCCTTGGGGGGCCCCCATGCTGATCAATCGCACATCTGACGAGAACTTTCCTGCTTTGATACATTTGGCTGGAAAAAAAAACATTGTTAAGATAAAAACAAGATATGTTATATAATAGACAACTTTCAAATACATTAAGAAACATAGTGTGGCAGAGCTGTTCATTTTCAAATATAAAAGGAATTAGGAGAAAAAGGAACACGAAGCAGTGTGTTTAGTGGTAGTTGTATTGCAGTACACAATACATTTCTAAGCACATCAGCCAAGTCAAAAATGTGCATTATTATACAGTAAATGTCATAAGCACAGTTAATGCTATCGTTAGTTGTAAATGCAAACTATGTAACCCAGTGGTGTAAGTTCGTCACAGTCGCCCGGAGGCAAGATAAATATTGGTGCCCCCCTATTTCCTATATTAAGATAAATATATGTATGTATGTATGTATGTATGTATGTATGTATGTATGTATGTATGTGTGCCTGTGTGTGTGTGTGTATATATATATATATATATATATATATATATATATATGTTTGTGTGTGTGTGTGTGTGTGTGTGTGTGTGTGTGTGTGTGTGTGTGTGTGTGTATGGAGTGTTCTGAAAAAAATGTATATACTGTATTTATACATTTAATTGTCTTTTATTTTAAATCTCACATTTCTTAGCAGTCATACCCAGGATTAGAACCCATGACCTGTTACACTAACAGCAGACACTTTACTGATGGAGTTATTTGCTCCTGTATAGGAAATATGAGAATTCTAACTATATGAAGTTGTGTGTAATTGTCAGAGAAGTATCTTCGTATAGTTAAAATTCTCAGATTTCCTATACAGGAGCAAACAGCTTCATCAGTAAGGTGTCTGTTTCCAGTGTAATAGGTTGTGGTTTCTAATCCTGGGTGTGATACTTGTAAAATGTGTATATTCAGTATAATAAAGAGGGTGTGATTTGTAAGGTGAAGGGACCAGTGAGGAAGTCGGCCACTGAAAAGACAGCGACAGCTATCAATTAACTTAATTCAATGGTGTCACAGAATGGGAGGAGAGGTGCCCCCCTTCAGAGCAGGAGCCCGGCGGCAGATGACTCCGTTGCCTCCCAGAGTTCTGCCTCTGATGTAACCTCAGTTTATGTTTAAAGTCAAATTAATAAATAATAGTAATTTTAATCAGTAGAAATGCAACTAACAAATATGTAGGACCAAACATAATAGGGTGTAAGTAGTTTTGTGGGATCAAACTCGCACAGTTTAAAGGTGCTAGTTTAAAATAATGACAGGACACACTCACACATGTTCATCTATTCCTGATGTAGAGCATTTCCACTTGTCTGGTAGACTTATGTAGCTGTAAAGAATAATCCATACTCACCAATCCCTGGTGTAGATCACATCCTCTTCCGTCCATGTACACATCCAGGGGGTTAAATAAAAACCCACAACACTGATACCATGGCGGACAGTGGAGAGTTATGTGTATGCATATAGGGCTCCTCTACACAAATGCTAGGACCCATGTTAGTCCTGTCACTAGGAGAGCCATCAACCAATCAGGGGCTGCTCCCATAGGAGCAGGTCACTGAATGACTGTGAGTGGCCAGGATGTCAATTACTGTACCTCTTCCCCCATTGACTTCAATGGTTGGAACCACTAGCTTATTATCAATCAGTCTAGCAGTTCCCACCATTATAGTCAATGGTGGGAACCGCTAGGTTATTAGGGACATTTCTTTGAACAAATTGAGACACAGATTAGTGTTACACTGTTCAGCTATACAGGATAACGAGTTTTATGGTAAGAACTTACAGTTGTTAAAACTCTTTCTGCGAGGTACACTGGGCTCCACAAGGATGGACAATGGGGTGTAGAGTAGGATCTTGATCCGAGGCATCAACAGGCTCAAAGCTTTGACTGTTTCCAGAATGTACAGCGCCACCTCCTCTATAACCCCACCTTCCTGCACAGGAGCTCAGTTTTTAGTTAACCAGCCCAATGCAGTAGCAGGAAAAGAGACGACAACGGTTAGTAGCCACATACACCACACTCTAACAACAGGAGAAGTGTCAGCGGCTAATGCCATACCAACCCGAAGAAGCTAAGTGTGTCAGGGTGGGCGCCTTGTGGAGCCCAGTGTACCTCGCAGAAAGAGATTTAACAACGGTAAGTTCTTACCATAAAACTCGTTTTCTGCTGCGGGGTACACTGGGCTCCACAAGGATGGACAATGGGGATGTCCTTAAGCAGTTCCTTATGGGAGGGGATGCACTGTAGCGGGCACAAGATCCTGGCGTCCAAAGGAAGCATCCTGGGAAGCGGCAGTATCGAAGGCATAGAACTTTATGAACGTGTTCACAGAGGACCATGTAGCCACCTTGCACAATTGGTCAAGGGTCGCACCACGTTGGGCCGCCCAAGAAGGTCCAACAAACCGAGTAGAATGAGCCGTAATGTGAACAGGAGCTGATAGACCAGCCTTCACATGTCACGGCGCCGCGGTCTTCATACTTACCTCACCGGGCGCGCTGGGTCTTCGTGCGGCCATCCTCGCTGGCGGGTCCCGTCTAGCAGGCCTCCACGTCCGACGTCCTCGGGAGCTGCGGGTGACGTCATCGGCCCGTCCTCCAATCAGGCCCTGGCGGGAAGTTTAAATTCAGACGCCGGGCAGTGCTCCGGCGCCTGAGTATCATCGTTCAACTGTACCTGTGATCTCCAGACCTCCGTGCCTCCAAGCACCTCCGTGCCTCCAAGCACCTCCGTGCCTCCAAGCACCTCCGTGCCTCCAGCACATCCGTGCCTCCAAGCACCTCAGTGCCTCCAAGCACCTCCGTGCCTCCAGCACCTCCGTGCCTCCAAGCACTTCCGTGCCTCCAGCACCTCCGTGCCTCCAGCACCTCCGTGCCTCCAGCACATCCGTGCCTCCAAGCA
Source organism: Pseudophryne corroboree (assembly GCF_028390025.1). NCBI lineage: Eukaryota > Metazoa > Chordata > Amphibia > Anura > Myobatrachidae > Pseudophryne > Pseudophryne corroboree. The sequence goes on along the minus strand of NC_086453.1, from coordinate 272,679,968 downwards.
CCTCCGTGCCTCCAGCACATCCGTGCCTCCAAGCACCTCCGTGCCTCCAGCACATGCGTGCCTCCAAGCACCTCCGTGCCTCCAGTACATCCGTGCCTCCAAGCACCTCCGTGCCTCCAGCACATCCGTGCCTCCAGCACATCCGTGCCTCCAAGCACCTCCATGCCTCCAGCACATTCGTGCCTCCAAGCACCTCCGTGCTTCCAAGCACCTCCGTGCCTCCAGCACATCCATGCCTCCAAGCACCTCCGTGCCTCCAAGCACCTCCGTTCCTCCAGCACCTCCGTGCCTCCAAGCACCTCCGTGCCTCCAGCACCTCCGTGCCTCCAGCACATTCGTGCCTCCAAGCACCTCCGTGCCTCCAAGTACCTCCGTGATTTACCAGCACCTGTAAAGTTCTCTCTTTCAGGAGACCTTCAGCGTCCGCACGTGCCTCCTGTCCGCCGATCAGATCCTGCATGAGGAAGACTTACATCCGGCCATCTCTGCTGCGGCCCAATTGCGGTTTCACTTCCCGGTCATCGGAAGAAACCCCGAGTCCACAACCTCCTCAAACCAGGTCAGTGATATCACATAAGCATGTGCAATCACCATTCTAATCCACCTGGCCAGAGTCAGCTTGTGAACAGGCCAGCCACGTTTGTGAAATCCAAACAAAACAAAGAGAGAATCAGATTTTCGAATAGAAGCAGTTCTCTTCACATAAATACGGAGAGCCCGTACCACATCCAAAGACCGCTCTTTGGAAGACAATTCAGAAGAGACAAAGGCAGGAACCACAATCTCCTGATTAAGGTGGAACGAGGAAACCACCTTCGGTAAATAACCGGGACGAGTCCAAAGTACCGCCTGGTCACGGTGAAAAATCAGATATGGGGAACTACAGGAAAGGGCACCCAAATCCGACACTCTTCTAGCAGAGGCAATAGCCAGCAAGAACACCACCTTAAGGGAAAGCCACTTAAGATTAGCTGAACCAAGGGGTTCAAACGGAAGCTCCTGCAACGCCTCCAAAACCAACGACAAGTCCCAAGGAGCCACAGGTGGTACATAGGGAGGTTGGATACGCAACACACCCTGAGTGAAAGTATGAACATCAGGTAAAGTCGCAATTTTTCTCTGAAATCACACCGACAAGGTAGAAATATGAACCTATAAAAATTTGGCTGTACTAAACGTGGAAGCGTCATAATTGTTAGATGCGCACCAAACAAAGTAGGAATGCCAGACCCTATGGTAAATCCGGGCAGAAGCCGGTTTCCGGGCCCGCAACATAGTTTTAATGACCTCCTCAGAAAAACCCTTATCCCTCAAGATGGAAGCTTCAAGAGCCAAGCCGTCAAAGACAGCCGGGCTAGGTCCTGGTAGACACAGGGGCCCTGAACGAGGAGGACTGGGCGTTGTGGAAGTAGAACTGGACGCTCTGACGATAGGCCCTGCAGGTCTGAGAACCAGTGCTGTCTGGGCCACGCTGGAGCTATGAGAAGCAGAATTCCTTTTTCTTGCTTGAACTTACGAAACACCGTGGGCAGGAGTGACACCAGAGGGAACACGTACGGCAGCCTAAACCTCCACGGCACTGCCAGCGCACCCACGAATGCTGCTTGAGGATCCCTTGTCCTTGCTCCGAAGACCGGAACCTTGTGATTGTGTCGAGACGTTATCAGATCTACGTCTGGAAGACCCCACTTTTTCACTAGGAGTTGAAACACTTCTGGATGGAGGCCCCACTCGCCGGCATGCACGTCCTGACGACTGAGAAAGTCCGCTTCCCAATTCAGGACTCCCGGAATGAAGATTGCCGAAATGGCCGGTAGATGGCGTTCCGCCCAGTGTAGAATCCGTGAGACTTCCTTCATTGCCAGACGGCTTCGAGTGCCGCCTTGATGATTTATGTAAGCCACTGTGGTGGTGTTGTCTGACTGCACTTGAACAGGACGGTTGTGAATTAAATGCTGGGCTAGGTTCAATGCATTGAAGACCGCCCGCAATTCCAGAATGTTGATTGAGAGGAGGGACTCTTCCTTGGACCACTGACCCTGAAGGGAATGTTGCTCCAGCACCGCGCCCCAACCTCTTAGACTGGCATCTGTCGTCAACAGGACCTAGTTGGATATCCAGAAGGGACGGCCCCTGCACAACTGTTGGTCCTGGAGCCACCAGAGCAGCGACAGACGGACCTCCAGAGTCAATGAGATCATTTGAGACCTGATCCGGTGGGGCAGGCCGTCCCACTTGGCTAGAATCAGCCTCTGGAGGGGGCGAGAATGGAATTGAGCATACTCCACCATGTCGAATGCTGACACCATGAGGCCCAGCACCTGCATCGCCAAATGTATTGACACTTGCGGACAAGAAAGGAAGCAACGAATCCTGTCCTGAAGCTTCAGGACTTTCTCCTGACACAAGAACAACCTCTGGTTGTGAGTGTCCAATAGTGCTCCCAGATGCACCATTCTCTGAGCAGGGATCAGGGAGGATTTCTTCCAGTTGATGAGCCACCCAAGGGCTTATAGAAACCGGACCGTCATATCTAGATGACGTAGGAGAAGTTCTGGGGAATTTGCCAGGATTACCAAGTCGTCCAGATACGGCAGTATCCTGACCCCTTGACGGCGGAGTACCACCGTCATCACCGCCATTACTTTGGTGAAGACTCGCGGAGCCATTGTTAAACCAAAAGGTAATGCCTGAAACTGGTAATGGAGGTTGCCAATAGCAAACCTCTAGTATTGCTGATGTGACGCTGCTATAGGAATATGCAGGTAAGCATCCTGTATATCCAGGGAGACCATGTAGTCCCCAGGTTCCAAGGCCAGAACTATAGAGCGAAAGGTTTCCATACGGAACTTGGAAACCTTCACAAATCTGTCCAATGCCTTGAGGCTGAGAATGGGCCGGGAGGACCCATTCGGTTTCGGGACTAGAAACAGCGGAGAATAGTACCCCCAGCCCTCTGCGCAAGAGGCACCTGTACTACGACTCCTGTATCCAGGAGTGTCTGTACCACCGAATGCAGAGTGTTTGCCTTTGTCTGGTCCAACGGGACGTCTGTCTGGCAAAATCGATGAGGGGGTCAGCTTTTGAAGGCTATGGCGTAACCTCGAGTGACGACTTCCCGTACCCAGGCATCTGAAGTGGTCTTCAACCATTCCTGGGTATACCCTAGAAGCTGGCCCCCCACCCTGGGATCCCCCAGGGGGAGGCCTGCCCCATCATGCAGCAGGCTTATCGGCCTTGGAAGCTGGCTGACGGGCTGCCCAGGCTCTTTTTGGCTTCAGCTTACCAGGTTTGGAAGTGCGGGCCTCCTTGTTGTACGTCTGACCTTTTGCTTTACCTGAAGGACGAAAGGGGCGAAAGGAAGTACCTTTAGCCTTCGACACAGAAGGAGCGGTACTTGGCAGATAGGCAGTTTTGTCAGTAGCCAAGTCAGCCACTATCTTATTTAAGTCCTCCCAAAACAAAATATCTCCCTTGAAAGGGAGTACCTCCAGGGTTTTTCTAGAGTCCAGATCCACAGACCAGGATCTCAGCCACAATATCCGGTGAGCCAGGCATGACGTAGTAGAGGCCTTGGCTGCTAGGATACCGGCATCAGAAGCCGCCTCTTTAATATAGCGAGAAGCTGTGACAATATATGACAAACATTGTCTAGCATGGTCAGAAGAGATTTCAGCTTCTAACTCTAGGGCCCATGCTTCAATAGCCTCTGCAGCCCATGTTGCTGCAATAGTGGGCCTTTGTGCAGCACCCGTGAGGGTGTAAATTGCTTTAAGACAACCCTTCACACATTTATCCGTAGGCTCTTTTATAGACGTGACGGTAGTGACAGGTAAAGCTGAGGAAACCACCATCCTAGCCACATGTGAGTCTACTGGAGGAGGCGTTTCCCAATTCTTAGACAGCTCTGGTGCAAGGGAATAGCGAGCCAGCATCTTTTTTTGAGGCACAAACTTTGTACCCGGGTTTTCCAGGGTTCCTGACGTATATCCACTAGGTGATCAGAGTGATGTAAAATTTGTTTAGCCACCTTCTGACGCTTGAACCTATCTGGTTTCTTGGGAGGGACGGATGGCTTGGGATCATCCGTAATCTGTAGAATTAATTTAATCGCCTCCAAAAGATCAGGAACATCCACATGTGAACTACCCTCCCCATCAGCCATATCTGAGTCAGAACCTGTGGGGTCAGTGTAAGTGCTGTCTTCATCAGACGAGGTGTCAGTGACAGCAGTGGATTGTGAGGAGACAAGCGCTCGCTTAGAGTACCCCTTGGACTTAGGCGAGCGATGGTCAGACTTTTTAGTAGTCAGGGACTGGTTCAACTTCTTCAATTGAGCAGATAAATCGTCTGCCCATGGCGGGTTAGCTGCAGGGACCACATACGGTTGTACCGGCATTGGGGGTCCCATGGGGGGCGTTAGTTTATTAACTAGCATATGTAGAAGCGTGGAAAAAGTGTCCCACGGCGGGTCATTAGGTACCTCCATTGCCACAGTCCCACTGGGGGGCAAGGAGCCCCCATAACCAGAGCCCACAGCTGCTATAATCTCCCCATAGGGATCTGTGGCTTCAGCAACACCGGCAGTGTGTTCAGGCCCAGAACCGTTACCCTCAGAAGCAGACATGATATAACTTGCAGTATGAGGTAACGCAGTACAATTGGCAGCAGCACAATACCTCTTACCCAAACCCCTGCACAGTGTAGTCAGCACTAGCAGAGATAAAGGAGAGATATGGTGACTAAATCACAGAGAAAAATACGTATTAAAGTATATCTTTGTGAAAATTCTATATCAATATAAAACCTGACGCACCAAGCCCACTCAGGTTATAGAATATAGGGATAGCAAGTTGAGTGAAATACATGAAATGGACACCAATCAGCTAGCTAATGCACACATAGATAGTCACAGTTTGCACAATGCAGAGGTTATTAGTAACAATAATACTGCACTGGACTAGCTTATATATATAGCTATATAGTCAATAGATATAACACTACACAGTAAGAACTGGATGTATAACACAGGGTAATTGTACTAGGAAACCCTGACTAAATGCACTCTTTCTTAACTAGCACTGTCTAAAAAGGCAGGTAGAATACTTAAGTGTCATGTAAAGTCACAGCACTGACAACCAGGCGGCTTTACACAGGAGGATTTGCCCAAGCAGTCCCAGGAACAGTAAAGCTGAGGGATAATGGCACCCAGACACTGACAGGGAGTGAGGGAGAGACAGATATGCTGCTCCAGGGCGGGAACATTTGCGGGAAATGGCGCCCCGGTGCTGGGGGAGAGGCTTCAGGTCTAAGCCTTATCCCCCTGCTGGCAAAACCACCGGGTACTGTGGGCTACTGAAAATGGTTTAGAGAGAAAACCTGACCTGCACCCATGCCCTGGTGATCTAGTGGGATCGCCTGTACTGCCACAGTGTCCACCACCAGTGCGCGCGGGCCGCCTCCCACTGACCGCGCCGGATCACGATAAAGACCAGGTCCCGCAAGCGGGACCCACTCACCACCTCCCGAAGCGCGGCCATGCGATCCCAGAGAGCCACCGTCGTGTGTGCCTGACGTGAAGAAAACCGAAGCCTCCTGCTGTAGTTACCCGGCAACCAGGGCTCGGGAGTGTACAGCGCCGCTGGGGAGAGCTGGAGCTGCAGCAGTGAATGTCTTCTGACATTTACCACCGCTGCTGCCCTTGAAGTCTTCACTTTTTTCTTAAAAAAAAGCTCTTCTTAGAGCTGCTTGGAGCAGCCCCTCTGTTATGTTATTGGGCTGGTTAACCAAAAACTGAGCTCCTGTGCAGGGAGGCGGGGTTATAGAGGAGGCGGCGCTGTGCATTCTGGGAACAGTCAAAGCTTTGAGCCTGTTGGTGCCTCGGATCAAGATCCTACTCTACACCCCATTGTCCATCCTTGTGGAGCCCAGTGTACCCCGCAGCAGAAATACTTACAGTTGATGTGGCTGATTTCTTTAGAATGGATATTTGTATCTTTTACAGAAATTGTTCTAAGAAAATAAATATTTTCACCAACGTGGCATTAATCAGCTATCAGCAGCCAAATTTAATCCACAAGAGAGAGGACAACTATAGCCTGTATCATACACTATAGGAAGGCTTGGGAATATTTAGGAATATTTTTCTTCTTTCTTCTGAAGGTTTCTTCCACAGATACTTAGATTTATTATGCTGATTTTATTTCAATGATACAAATAAATGTTATATTTTAACTAATACAAGAGTTCCCCCAAAAAGAGGGTTCACTTTGTTGTTTCTCCGTGGCTATACAGAGAAACCTTTTTCTGTTAAGGCAATAAACAGTGCCAGAAATTGTTTTGTAAGATATTTACACCTGAAGAAGCTTTGTTCGGTCATAAAAACTGTGATAAATAATACTGAGTGTCATTGCCAAACATAAAGAGGAGCAAACAAAAATAATTTTACTTTATTCCTGGCCTAAATATCTGATTGTAAGGCTTGTGACTTGAGATGTGTAAAATCGCATTAAGAAGTCACACAAATCAAGTTTCACAGTACAATAAACCATTATGCAAATATATAGCATTCTGGTAATACATTCTCTGAGTTCTGCTTCACTTTGCTGTTCCAATGAATGCTATACTGCAACTGTGCCACCATAGTATTTGTTCAAATTCTGTCGCAAAAATGGTCTTATGTTTGTATGTTTTTTAGCACGTATTACAAGATACTTCCAACTTGAAACACAGCAGAATTTCTACATAAGCATATGTTAGGTGGTTAGGAGATGTATAATATAAGTAGGTATATTGTAACCACAGAGAAACACTAACCACCTAGGGCAGTGGTTCCCAAACTGTGCCTACTGCCTAGGCACCTTGGGTTGCCTTGAGGCCCTTGCAGGAGTGCCTCGGTTTGGAGGTCTAGGGCCACATTAAGATATAAATGGTGAAAGTGATAGGCAAAACCAGTTCTTGTGGCTGCAAATCATAAAATATGTGGACAGTCAGTAGCAAAACTCTGTATACCACAACATAACTAACTCTAAAAATGACAGGTAGGTACAATTTACTTTAATACATACTTAATACATACTTGCCAAATCACCCAATATGGCCGGGACACTCCCGAAAATCGGATGGCATTCCCGGCCTCTCGGTAAAGTGGGAAGTCTCTATGCCGTGCCACCCATCCACATCCCCCCTGCAGCCTGCTGCAGCCCACTGTGTTAGCATACATTCCCCCCCAGCAGATGTCACGATCCGGGGGGTCCGATGATACGAATCACGTCATTGTGGCCTCACCGCCTGCTTAGCAATGCCGGTAACCTCGGCAATATGTAGTGGGAGCGGGGCAATGATGACATGTACATGTTGTCAAGCCCCAAGCTCTGCCCCCATTAGGCATCCAATTGCCTTCCAGCTGTGCTTCTCTTTCTGTCCCTGCCCGGAGGGGGCAGCCAGAATGTTGGCATGTGCGCTTTAATATTTCCCCCAAAATGTATCAATAAAAAAACTTTTTTCCTAGGGGTGCCATTAAAAAATGCCTATATAGTATTCTAGGGCGCCATAATTCATGAAAGTTTGGGAACCACTGCCCTAGGGTAATCGCAAATACCACAGAGTTGTGTATATAGGAGTGGATATCAATACCACTAGTATGAAAGTTTAATAACCATGTGACAATAATAACACATAGAAGAATACATAGTACACTGTGAGAAGTAGACAGGCAAGATTCCGGCTAGTCTGACTTTTTTTTTTTTTTAATGTGCCAATACCTGGTTGGTTCTGACTTTTAAAGTATTGGTGCTTTTAAAAACATCAGACTTGTCATAACCTTGCCTATGCCTGCTCTCCTAGCCTATTACATTTCCTCTATAATCTTACAAACAAACATACAAAAACATCAAGTATATAATCACCGGATGCGGTCAAGATGCCGCCGGCTGGAATCCCGGCGGTCAAAATACCGACGCCGGAATCCCGACCGCCACAATCCCGACATATTCTCCCTACGTGGGTGTCCACGACACCCATAGAGGGAGAATATAATGGTGTGCCGAGCGTAGCGAGGCACCGTGCCCGCAGCGTGGCGAGTGAAGCGAACCCGCAAGGAGCTGCGTTCCGCTCGCCACCCCTGTCGGGATTGTGTGGTCGGGATTCCGGCGTCGGCATTTAGTACTGATCCCATAATCACGTACAAATGCCATCTGTTAATATCCTGGGGCACTTGATTTGCCAAAACTCATGAGGATTTCAGATGGAACAACATAACCTTAACAATACAAACTAGGTCTAAAAGTCCATGATGAGGATAGATGTAATCAGTTTCATAGGCTATTTTCTCCTCAATGAGCAATGTATTTGGAATCAAATTCAATAGTTGCAATATGAATCCACCCCTAGAATGAATGTCTCAAAGTATGTCACAATGGGGGTCAGTCAGAGTTGTTCGCTCGTTGACGATTTTCGCTATACTGCGATTAGTCGCTTACTGTGCATGCGCAAGGTTCGCAGAGCGCATGCGCTTAGTTATTTTACACAAAAGTTAGGTATTTTACTCACGGCATAACAAAGCTTTTTCATCGCTGTGCTGATCAGAGTGTGATTGACAGGAAGTGGGTGTTTCTGGGTGGAAACTGGCCGTTTTATGGGAGTGTGCGGAAAAACGCAGGCGTTCGAGTTGCAAAACGCAGGAGTGGCTGGAGAAACGGGGGAGTGGTTGGACAAACGCAGGGCGTGTTTGTGACATCAAACCAGGAACGAAAAGGACTGAGCTGGTCGCAATGGCAGAGTAAGTATGGAGCTACTCAGAAACTGATAAGAAATTTCTATTTGCAATTCTGCTAATCTTTCTTTCGCACTTCTGCTATGCTAAGATACACTCCCAGAGGGCGGCGGCTTAGCGTGTGCAATGCTGCTAAAAGCAGCTAGCGAGCGAACAGCTTGGAATCACCCCCAATATGTCTACTGTACTGTAAGCAAGCAAAATAATCAGCATAGTGATGCAGGACTCCAAGGAGAGCAATAGTGTTATGACAGACAGTCATAGCACTCACTGGTCTGTATAATCTGCACCCAGGGGACATAAACTGCATGTCCAATGTGGGAACAGAAAGCTGCTGGAGCTTTCCAGCAGACACACCCGAGCTTATCATCTGCCTTTCCTGCAGTAGGGGCAAGCAGAAACTGCCCTGGATCCCCCTGTCTCTGGTCATGCTGTTGGGTGGAGTGATGAGGCTGTAGATATTGGGGTCTATGGACCTGATTCGTATTTGTAAGTTACGCAAAAAACCAAGAAACTTTGTGTCTGGAACAAACCATGTTGCTGTGGGAATGTCTGATCCCAGCATGGGACATTTTGAATCTCGCACTGCCCACGAGCCAATCATGACTCATGGACCTGCAGCCAATAAGCAGAGGCAGCGGTGAGCCAACTGGAGCTTTCCGTATATTAGCTCCATCCGGTGTCTGAAGTCAGATGCTGCCGGGCAGAATAGGAGTAAGAAGTGCGATGGCAGAGGAAGGAAGAAGACACGGAGAGAAGAGCTGCAGTGGCCATGAAGCCCTCCATTGTAGCCTCTCACACCATACAGGTAAGCCCTCTGGGAGGCCCACCTGTGTCCTAACCCTCCTACCCCCCCATACCATCAGGGATTGGCGCTAGGCCCATGGGCACAGTCAGGCACTAGGCCTGGGATGCAATAGGCAGGCCCCTCGGCCCTGTGCACATTAGAGGGCACTAGGCCCTATTGATTTAAGTGACGCCCCCCCCCAGGTGAATTAAGTGATCTGGGTACTAGCAGTGGTGCAAGTGGGCGGGTACGGGTGGGTACGGCGTACCCGTAAGAATTTAGCCGTGGGTACGCCGTACCCACACCGACGGGCCGCAGCTCCTCGCACCGCCGCTGATGTGAGGGAAGGAGAGCGCAGCCTGTGCCTCTCCTTCCCCTCAGTCTCCGGCGGGTGTCATAGTTTAATTCAGCGCCGATCCGTGAGCCAATCAGAGCTCGCGGTGCGAGCTCTGATTGGCTCACGGATCGGTGCTGAATTAAACTGTGAGACACCCGCCGGAGACTGAGGGGAAGGAGAGGTACAGGCTGCGCTCTCCTTCCCTCACACAGGACGGCAGCGGCCAGCGGCAGCGGTGAGCAGGGAAGGGGGGGGGGGAGTGCATGTTATACCTGGCACTGGGGGATATCTGGCACTGGGGGGGAATTTCTATCTGGCACTGGGGGATATCTGGCACTGGGGGGGCATTTCTATCTGGCACTGGGGGATATCTGGCACTGGGGGGCATATATACCTGGCACTGGGGGATATCTGGCACTGGGGGGCATATATACCTGGCACTGGGGGATATCTGGCACAGGGGGGCATGTATACCTGGCACTGGGGGATATCTGGCACAGGGGGGCATGTATACCTGGCACTGGGGGATATCTGGCACAGGGGGGCATGTATACCTGGCACTGGGGGATATCTGGCACAGGGGGGCATGTATACCTGGCACTGGGGGATATCTGGCACTGGGGGGGCATGTATACCTGGCACTGGGGGATATCTGGCACTGGGGGCATATCTGGCACTGTAGGGGCATTTCTGTATCTGGCACGGGGGGCAATGTATATCTGACACAGTGGGAGCATTTGTGTATCTGGCACTGTGGGGCAATGTGTATCTGGCACTGTGGGGCAATGTATATCTGGCACTGTGGGGCAACGTGTATCTGACCCTGCGAGGCAATGTATATCTGGCACTCTGGGGGCATTTCTGTATCTGGCACTGTGGGGCAATGTGTATCTGGCACTGTTAGTCAATGTGTATCTGGCACTGTGGGGCAATGTATATCTGGCACTGTGGGGCAACGTGTATCTGGCACTATTGGGGTCATACGTGTATCTGCCCCTCCCCCATATGTGTATCACGCCCCCATTTTCATTGGCCATGCCCCATGTGGCATTTGGCCACACCCATTTTTTTGCGCGCGCGCCTTCGGCGCGCGAACACAGTACCCGTAAGACATTTTTTCTACTTGCACCACTGGGTACTAGGCACAGGTCACTTACAAGTAGGCAGGCTTAAAGCCTGGGTCCTATAATTAAGTGAGTTTGGGCATTAGGTACAAGTCACTCTGTGTATAAATAGACAGGTTTGTTGCCTGAGGCCCTGTAATTAGAGTGGTGCTGGCAACAGTCCTAGGACACTTAAGGTGACTAATTGATAGGAAGGCACTAAACCTGAGCCCCATGATAAGAGTGATCTGGGCACTAGGCACAAGTCCCTCCAACTGGGCACAGTAAGAAAGTCAGTGGGATGAAGAACAAGATTAACCATCTGTGTCTGTTCTATGTGTGTCTGTGTGTTCCTATCTATTGTATTTTTATTCTGGGCGGGCAGTGGACCTTGCACTTCAGTGCAGGGTTGAATCTTCACCTGGGTGCGTATGTACTAATAAGTGAATATCTCAGTTCTAAGGCCACGAGTACCTAATATGACCATCACGTAAGCCTAAATCCCCACTTGGGAAACTACAAGGTTCACTGGGGCCAGTTGGTGTGCTCTTAGGGTAGGATGGTTCACGCATCATCTCCTTCCTTTTAGAACCTGTTCTCCATGTTAGAGATGAGCGGGTTCGGTTTCTCTGAATCCGAACCCGCACGAACTTCATGTTTTTTTCACGGGTCCGAGCAGACTCGGATCCTCCCGCCTTGCTCGGTTAACCCGAGCGCGCCCGAACGTCATCATGACGCTGTCGGATTCTCGCGAGACTCGGATTCTATATAAGGAGCCGCGCGTCGCCGCCATTTTCACACGTGCATTGAGATTGATAGGGAGAGGACGTGGCTGGCGTCCTCTCCATTTAGATTAGGGTTGAGAGAGAGAGAGAGAGATTGACCTGAGGCTGTGATACTGTAGAAGAGAGTGCAGAGTTTAGTGACTGACAACCACAGTGACCACCAGACAGTACAGTTGTTTGTTTTATTTAATATATCCGTTCTCTGCCTGAAAAAAACGATACACACAGTGACTCAGTCACATACCATATCTGTGTGCACTGCTCAGCCCAGTGTGCTGCATCAATGTATATATATATCTGACTGTGCTCAGCTCACACAGCTTATAATTGTGGGGGAGACTGGGGAGCACTGCAGTGCCAGTTATAGGTTATAGCAGGAGCCAGGAGTACATAATATTATATTAAAATTAAACAGTGCACACTTTTGCTGCAGGAGTGCCACTGCCAGTGTGACTAGTGACCAGTGACCTGACCACCAGTATATATAATATTAGTAGTATACTATCTCTTTATCAACCAGTCTATATTAGCAGCAGACACAGTACAGTGCGGTAGTTCACGTCTGTGGCTACCTCTGTGTCGGCACTCGGCAGCCCGTCCATAATTGTATATACCACCTAACCGTGGTTTTTTTTTCTTTCTTTATAGTCATACTAGTTACGAGTATACTATCTCTTTATCAACCAGTCTATATTAGCAGCAGACACAGTACAGTGCGGTAGTTCACGGCTGTGGCTACCTCTGTGTCGGCACTCGGCAGCCCGTCCATAATTGTATATACCACCTAACCGTGGTTTTTTTTTCTTTCTTTATACATACATACTAGTTACGAGTATACTATCTCTTTATCAACCAGTCTATATTAGCAGCAGACACAGTACAGTGCGGTAGTTCACGGCTGTGGCTACCTCTGTGTCGGCACTCGGCAGCCCGTCCATAATTGTATATACCACCTAACCGTGGTTTTTTTTTCTTTCTTTATACATACATACTAGTTACGAGTATACTATCTCTTTATCAACCAGTCTATATATTAGCAGCAGACACAGTACAGTGCGGTAGTTCACGGCTGTGGCTACCTCTGTGTCGGCACTCGGCAGCCCGTCCATAATTGTATATACCACCTAACCGTGGTTTTTTTTTCTTTCTTTATACATACATACTAGTTACGAGTATACTATCTCTTTATCAACCAGTCTATATATTAGCAGCAGACACAGTACAGTGCGGTAGTTCACGGCTGTGGCTACCTCTGTGTCGGCACTCGGCAGTCCGTCCATAATTGTATACTAGTATCCAATCCATCCATCTCCATTGTTTACCTGAGGTGCCTTTTAGTTGTGCCTATTAAAATATGGAGAACAAAAATGTTGAGGTTCCAAAATTAGGGAAAGATCAAGATCCACTTCCACCTCGTGCTGAAGCTGCTGCCACTAGTCATGGCCGAGACGATGAAATGCCAGCAACGTCGTCTGCCAAGGCCGATGCCCAATGTCATAGTACAGAGCATGTCAAATCCAAAACACCAAATATCAGTAAAAAAAGGACTCCAAAACCTAAAATAAAATTGTCGGAGGAGAAGCGTAAACTTGCCAATATGCCATTTACCACACGGAGTGGCAAGGAACGGCTGAGGCCCTGGCCTATGTTCATGGCTAGTGGTTCAGCTTCACATGAGGATGGAAGCACTCAGCCTCTCGCTAGAAAAATGAAAAGACTAAAGCTGGCAAAAGCAGTAGCACCGCAAAGAACTGTGCGTTCTTCGAAATCCCAAATCCACAAGGAGAGTCCGACTCCAATTGTGTCGGTTGCGATGCCTGACCTTCCCAACACTGGACGTGAAGAGCATGCGCCTTCCACCATTTGCACGCCCCCTGCAAGTGATGGAAGGAGCACCCGCAGTCCAGTTCCTGATAGTCAGATTGAAGATGTCAGTGTTGAAGTACACCAGGATGAGGAGGATATGGGTGTTGCTGGCGCTGGGGAGGAAATTGACCAGGAGGATTCTGTTGGTGAGGTGGTTTGTTTAAGTCAGGCACCCGGGGAGACACCTGTTGTCCGTGGTAGGAATATGGCCGTTGACATGCCTGGTGAAAATACCAAAAAAATCAGCTCTTCGGTGTGGAAGTATTTCACCAGAAATGCGGACAACAGGTGTCAAGCCGTGTGTTCCCTTTGTCAAGCTGTAATAAGTAGGGGTAAGGACGTTAACCACCTCGGAACATCCTCCCTTATACGTCACCTGCAGCGCATTCATAATAAGTCAGTGACAAGTTCAAAAACTTGGGCCGACAGCGGAAGCAGTCCACTGACCAGTAAATCCCTTCCTCTTGTAACCAAGCTCACGCAAACCACCCCACCAACTCCCTCAGTGTCAATTTCCTCCTTCCCCAGGAATGCCAATAGTCCTGCAGGCCATGTCACTGGCAATTCTGACGAGTCCTCTCCTGCCTGGGATTCCTCCGATGCATCCTTGCGTGTAACGCCTACTGCTGCTGGCGCTGCTGTTGTTGCTGCTGGGAGTCGATGGTCATCCCAGAGGGGAAGTCGTAAGACCACTTTTACTACTTCCACCAAGCAATTGACTGTCCAACAGTCCTTTGCGAGGAAGATGAAATATCACAGCAGTCATCCTACTGCAAAGCGGATAACTGAGGCCTTGACATCCTGGGTGGTGAGAAACGTGGTTCCGGTATCCATCATTACTGCAGAGCCAACTAGAGACTTGTTGGAGGTACTGTGTCCCCGGTACCAAATACCATCTAGGTTCCATTTCTCTAGGCAGGCGATACCGAAAATGTACACAGACCTCAGAAAAAGAGTCACCAGTGTCCTAAAAAATGCAGCTGTACCCAATGTCCACTTAACCACGGACATGTGGACAAGTGGAGCAGGGTAGGGTCAGGACTATATGACTGTGACAGCCCACTGGGTAGATGTATGGACTCCCGCCGCAAGAACAGCAGCGGCGGCACCAGTAGCAGCATCTCGCAAACGCCAACTCTTTCCTAGGCAGGCTACGCTTTGTATCACCGGTTTCCAGAATACGCACACAGCTGAAAACCTCTTACGGCAACTGAGGAAGATCATCGCGGAATGGCTTACCCCAATTGGACTCTCCTGTGGATTTGTGGCATCGGACAACGCCAGCAATATTGTGTGTGCATTAAATCTGGGCCAATTCCAGCACGTCCCATGTTTTGCACATACCTTGAATTTGGTGGTGCAGAATTTTTTAAAAAACGACAGGGGCGTGCAAGAGATGCTGTCGGTGGCCAGAAGAATTGCGGGACACTTTCGGCGTACAGGCACCACGTACAGAAAACTGGAGCACCACCAAAAACTACTGAACCTGCCCTGCCATCATCTGAAGCAAGAAGTGGTAACGACTAACGAGGTGGAATTCAACCCTGTATATGCTTCAGAGGTTGGAGGAGCAGCAAAAGGCCATTCAAGCCTATACAATTGAGCACGATATAGGAGGTGGGATGCACCTGTCTCAAGCGCAGTGGAGAATGATTTCAACGTTGTGCAAGGTTCTGATGCCCTTTGAACTTGCCACACGTGAAGTCAGTTCAGACACTGCCAGCCTGAGTCAGGTCATTCCCCTCATCAGGCTTTTGCAGAAGAAGCTGGAGACATTGAAGGAGGAGCTAACACGGAGCGATTCCGCTAGGCATGTGGGACTTGTGGATGGAGCCCTTAATTCGCTTAACAAGGATTCACGGGTGGTCAATCTGTTGAAATCAGAGCACTACATTTTGGCCACCGTGCTCGATCCTAGATTTAAAGCCTACCTTGGATCTCTCTTTCCGGCAGACACAAGTCTGCTGGGGTTCAAACACCTGCTGGTGAGTAAATTGTCAAGTCAAGCGGAACGCGACCTGTCAACAACATCTCCTCCTTCACATTCTCCCGCAACTGGGGGTGCGAGGAAAAGGCTCAGAATTCCGAGCCCACCCGCTGGCGGTGATGCAGGGCAGTCTGGAGCGACTGCTGATGCTGACATCTGGTCCGGACTGAAGGACCTGACAACGATTACGGACATGTCGTCTACTGTCACTGCATATGATTCTCTCACCATTGAAAGAATGGTGGAGGATTATATGAATGACCGCATCCAAGTAGGCACGTCACACAGTCCGTACTTATACTGGCAGGAAAAAGAGGCAATTTGGAGGCCCTTGCACAAACTGGCTTTATTCTACCTAAGTTGCCCTCCCACAAGTGTGTACTCCGAAAGAGTGTTTAGTGCCGCCGCTCACCTTGTCAGCAATCGGCGTACGAGGTTACATCCAGAAAATGTGGAGAAGATGATGTTCATTAAAATGAATTATAATCAATTCCTCCGTGGAGACATTGACCAGCAGCAATTGCCTCCACAAAGTACACAGGGAGCTGAGATGGTGGATTCCAGTGGGGACGAATTGATAATCTGTGAGGAGGGGGATGTACACGGTGATATATCGGAGGATGATGATGAGGTGGACATCTTGCCTCTGTAGAGCCAGTTTGTGCAAGGAGAGATTAATTGCTTCTTTTTTGGTGGGGGTCCAAACCAACCCGTCATATCAGTCACAGTCGTGTGGCAGACCCTGTCACTGAAATGATGGGTTGGTTAAAGTGTGCATGTCCTGTTTATACAACATAAGGGTGGGTGGGAGGGCCCAAGGACAATTCCATCTTGCACCTCTTTTTTCTTTTCTTTTTCTTTGCGTCATGTGCTGTTTGGGGAGGGTTTTTTGGAAGGGACATCCTGCGTGACACTGCAGTGCCACTCCTAGATGGGCCCGGTGTTTGTGTCGGCCACTAGGGTCGCTAATCTTACTCACACAGCTACCTCATTGCGCCTCTTTTTTTCTTTGCGTCATGTGCTGTTTGGGGAGGGTTTTTTGGAAGGGCCATCCTGCGTGACACTGCAGTGCCACTCCTAGATGGGCCCGGTGTTTGTGTCGGCCACTAGGGTCGCTTATCTTACTCACACAGCGACCTCGTTGCAAATTTTAGGACTAAAAATAATATTGTGAGGTGTGAGGTATTCAGAATAGACTGAAAATGAGTGGAAATTATGGTTTTTGAGGTTAATAATACTTTGGGATCAAAATGACCGCCAAATTCTATGATTTAAGCTGTTTTTTAGGTTTTTTGGAAAAAAACACCCGAATCCAAAACACACCCGAATCCGACAAAAAAAATTCGGTGAGGTTTTGCCAAAACGCGGTCGAACCCAAAACACGGCCGCGGAACCGAACCCAAAACCAAAACACAAAACCCGAAAAATTTCCGGCGCTCATCTCTAAGAGCCAGTTGGAATAAAAGGACAGCCTGTCACACATATGGCCTGAAGGTGACATGGCATGATGCAGGTAAGTAACAAAACTACACCTGCACAGCCGCAAGGACCGCACCCCTCTCACATTTACATGCAAGGAAATCAAATACATTTCAACTTTTTCTGTGCAGGGTAAATACTGTCTGTTTTTGAATGTACAAAAGCCCACAAATGTTAGACAGCTTTATTATTAAACACACACACACACACACACACACACACACACACACACACACACACACACACACACACACACACACATCTCTCTCTGCATATTTTAGATCTGCCTCACATGGGGGTATATTTACTAAAATTCGTATTTTTCTGAATTAGGTTAAAGTTCAAACTAGTGATGTGCACCGGAAATTTTTCGGGTTTTGTGTTTTGGTTTTGGATTCTGTTCCGAGGCCGTGTTTTGGATTCGGACGCATTTTGCAAAACCTCCCTGAAAATTTTTTGTCGGATTCGGGTGTGTTTTGGATTCGGGTGTTTTATTACAAAAAATGCTCAAAAACAGCTTAAATCATAGAATTTGGGGGTCATTTTGATCCCATAGTATTATTAACCTCAATAACCAAAATTTCCACTCATTTCCAGTCTATTCTGAACACCTCACACCTCACAATATTGTTTTTAGTCCTAAAATTTGCACCGAGGTCGCTGGATGACTAAGCTAAGCGACCCAAGTGGCCGACACAAACACCTGGCCCATCTAGGAATGGCACTGCAGTGTCAGACAGGATGGCATTTCAAAAAATAGTCCCCAAACAGCACATGATGCAAAGAAAAAAAGAGGTGCAAAGAGGTAGCTGTGTGACTAAGCTAAGCGACCCAAGTGGCCGACACAAACACCTGGCCCATCTAGGAGTGGCACTGCAGTGTCAGGCAGGATGGCAGATTTAAAAAATAGTCAACAAACAGCACATGATGCAAAGAAAAAAAGAGGTGCAATGAGGAAGCTGTGTGACTAAGCTAAGCGACCCAAGTGGACGACACAAACACCTGGCCCATCTAGGAGTGGCACTGCAGTGTCAGACAGGATGGCAGATTTAAAAAATAGTCCCCAAACAGCACATGATGCAAAGAAAAAAAGAGGTGCAATGAGGTCGCTGTGTGACTAAGCTAAGCGACCCAAGTGGCCGACACAAACACCTTGCCCATCTAGGAGTGGCACTGCAGTGTCAGACAGGATGGCAGATTTAAAAAATAGTCCCCAAACAGCACATGATGCGAAGAAAAAAAGAGGTGCAATGAGGAAGCTGTGTGACTAAGCTAAGCGACCCAAGTGGCCGACACAAACACCTGTCCCATCTAGGAGTGGCACTGCAGTGTCAGACAGGATGGCACTTCAAAAAATAGTCTCCAAACAGCACATGATGCAAAGATAAATTAAAGAAAAAAGAGGTGCAAGATGGAATTGTCCTTGGGCCCTCCAACCCACCCTTATGTTGTATAAACAGGACATGCACACTTTAACAAACCCATCATTTCAGCGACAGGGTCTGCCACACGACTGTGACTGAAATGACTGGTTGGTTTGGGCCCCCACCAAAAAAGAAGCAATCAATCTCTCCTTGCACAAACTGACTCTACAGAGGCAAGATGTCCACCTCCTCCTCATCCTCCGATTCCTCACCCCTTTCACTGTGTACATCCCCCTCCTCACAGATTATGAATGCGTCCCCACTGGAATCCACCATCTCAGGTCCCTGTGTACTTTCTGGAGGCAATTGCTGGTGAATGTCTCCACGAAGGAATTGATTATAATTAATTTTGATGAACATCATCTTCTCCACATTTTCTGGAAGTAACCTCATACGCAGATTGCTGACAAGGTGAGCGGCTGCACTAAACACTCTTTCGGAGTACACACTGGAGGGGGGGCAACTTAGGTAACATAAAGCCAGTTTGTGCAAGGGCCTCCAAATAGCCTCTTTTTCCTGCCAGTAAACGTACGGACTGTCTGACGTGCCTACTTGGATGCGGTCACTCATATAATCCTCCACCATTCTTTCAATGGTGAGAGAATCATATGCAGTGACAGTAGACGACATGTCAATAATTGTTGGCAGGTCCTTCAGTCCAGACCAGATGTCAGCACTCGCTCCATACTGCCCTGCATCACCGCCAGCGGGTGGGCTCGGAATTCTTAGCCTTTTCCTCGCAGCCCCAGTTGCGGGAGAATGTGAAGGAGAAGCGGTTGATGGGTCACGTTACGCTTGACTTGACAATTTTCTCACCAGCAGGTCTTTGAACCTCTGCAGACTTGTGTCTGCCGGAAAGAGAGATACAACATAGGTTTTAAATCTAGGGTCGAGCACGGTGGCCAAAATGTAGTGCTCTGATTTCAACAGATTGACCACCCGTGAATCCTGGTTAAGCGAATTAAGGGCTCCATCCACAAGTCCCACAAGCCTAGCGGAATCGCTCCATTTTATCTCCTCCTTCAATCTCTCCAGCTTCTTCTGCAAAAGCCTGATGAGGGGAATGACCTGACTCAGGCTGGCAGTGTCTGAACTGACTTCATGTGTGGCAAGTTCAAAGGGTTGCAGAACCTTGCACAACGTTGAAATCATTCTCCACTGCGCTTGAGTCAGAGGAATTCCCCCTCCTTTGCCTATATCGTAGGTAGCTGTATAGGCTTGAATGGCCTTTTGCTGCTCCTCCATCCTCTGAAGCATATAGAGGGTTGAATTCCACCTCGTTAACACCTCTTGCTTCAGATGATGGCGGGGTAGGTTCAGGACTGTTTGCTGGTGCTCCAGTCTTCGGCACGCGGTGGCTGAATGCCGAAAGTGGCCCGCAATTCTTCGGGCCACCGACAGCATCTCTTGCACGCCCCTGTCGTTTTTTTTTTAAATTCTGCACCACCAAATTCAATGTATGTGCAAAACATGGGACGTGCTGGAATTTGCCCACATGTAATGCACGCACAATATTGGTGGCGTTGTCCGATGTCACAAATCCCCAGGAGAGTCCAATTGGGGTAAGCCATTCTGCGATGATGTTCCTCAGTTTCCGTAAGAGGTTGTCAGCTGTGTGCCTCTTATGGAAAGCGGTGATACAAAGCGTAGCCTGCCTAGGAACGAGTTGGCGTTTGCGAGATGCTGCTACTGGTGCCGCCGCTGCTGTTCTTGCTGCGGGAGGCAATACATCTACCCAGTGGGCTGTCACAGTCATATAGTCCTGAGTCTGCCCTGCTCCACTTGTCCACATGTCCGTGGTTAAGTGGACATTGGGTACAACTGCATTTTTTAGGACACTGTTGACTCTTTTTCTGACGTCTGTGTACATTCTCGGTATCGCCTGCCTAGAGAAATAGAACCTAGATGGTATTTGGTACCGGGGATACAGTACCGCAAGCAATTCTCTAGTTCCCTGTGAATTAACGGTGGATACCGGACACACGTTTAACACCACCGAAGCTGCCAAGACCGGAGTTATCCGCTTTGCAGCAGGATGACTGCTGTGATATTTCATCTTCCTCGCAAAGGACTGTTGGACAGTCAATTGCTTTCTGGAAGTAGTACAAGTGGTCTTCCGACTTCCCCTCTGGGATGACGATCGACTCCCAGCAGCAACAACAGCAGCGCCAGCAGCAGTAGGTGTTACACTCAAGGATGCATCGGAGGAATCCCAGGCAGGAGAGTACTTATCAGACTTGCCAGTGACATGGCCTGCAGGACTATTGGCTTTCCTGTCTAAGGAGGAAATTGACACTGAGGTAGTTGGTGGTGTGGATTGCAGGAGCTTGGTTACAAGAGGAAGGGATTTAGTGGTCAGTGGACTGCTTCCGCTGTCACCCAAAGTTTTTGAACTTGTCAATGACTTCTAATGAATGCGCTCCAGGTGACGTATAAGGGAGGATGTTCCTAGGTGGTTAACGTCCTTACCCATACTTATTTCAGCTTGACAAAGGCAACACACGGCTTGACAAATGTTGTCTGCATTTCTGTTAAAATAATTCCACACCGACGAGGTGATTTTTTTTGTAATTTGACCAGGCATGTCAATGGCCATATTCATCCCACGGAAAACAGGTGTCTCCCCGGGTGCCTGTCTTAAACAAACCACCTCACCATCAGAATCCTCCTTGTCAATTTCCTCCTCAGCACCAGCAACACCCATATCCTCATCCTGGTGGACTTCAACAGTGACATCTTCAATTTGACTATCAGGAACTGGACTGCGGGTGCTCCTTCCAGCATTTGCAGGGGGCGTGCAAATGGTGGAAGGCGCCACCTCTTCCCGTCCAGTGTTGGGAAGGTCAGGCATCGCAACTGACACAAATGGACTCTCCTTGGGGACTTGTGATTTAGAAGAACGCACAGTTCTTTGCTGTGCTTTTGCCAGCTTAAGTCTTTTCATTTTTCTAGCGAGAGGATGAGTGCTTCAATCCTCATGTGAATCTGAACCACTAGCCATGAACATAGGCCAGGGCCTCAGCCGTTCCTTGCCACTCCGTGCCGTAAATGGCATATTGGCAAGTTTACGCTTCTCATCAGACGCTTTTAATTTTGCTTTTTGGGTCATTTTACTGAACTTTTGTTTTTTGGATTTTACATGCTCTCTACTATGACATTGGGCATCGGCCTTGGCAGACGACGTTGATGGCATTTCATCGTCTCGGCCATGACTAGTAGCAGCAGCTTCAGCATGAGGTAGAAGTGGATCTTGATCTTTCCCTATTTTACCCTCCATATTTTTGTTCTCCATTTTTTAATATGTGGAATTATATGCCAGTAATATATCAATAGCAATGGCCTACTGTACCGTACTGCTATATATTATACACTGGTGGTCAGCAAAATTCTGCACTGTCCTCCTACTATAAATACTGCGCACAACTAAAATGCACCACAGGTATGGATGGATAGTATACTTGACGACACAGAGGTAGGTAGAGCAGTGGCCTACTGTACCGTACTGCTATATACTATATACTGGTGGTTAGCAAAATTCTGCACAGTCCTCCTACTATATATACTGTGCATAACTAAAATGCACCACAGGTATGGATGGATAGTATACTTGATGACACAGAGGTAGGTAGAGCAGTGGACTACTGTACCGTACTGCTATATATTATATACTGGTGGTCAGCAAAATTCTGCACTGTCCTCCTACTATATATACTGCGCACAACTAAAATGCACCACAGGTATGGATGGATAGTACACTTGACGACACAGAGGTAGGTAGAGCAGTGGCCTACTGTACCGTACTGCTATATATTATATACTGGTGGTCAGCAAAATTCTGCACTGTCCTCCTACTATATATACTGCACACAACTAAAAAGCACCACAGGTATGGATGGATAGTATACTTGATGACACAGAGGTAGGTAGAGCAGTGGCCTACTGTACCGTACTGCTATATATTATATACTGGTGGTCATTAAAATTCTGCACTGTCCTCCTTTTATATATACTGCACACAACTAAAATGCAGCACAGGTATGGATGGATAGTATACTTGATGACACAGAGGTAGGTAGAGCAGTGGACTACTGTACCGTACTGCTATATATTATATACTGGTGGTCAGCAAAATTCTGCACTGTCCTCCTACTATATATACTGCGCACAACTAAAATGCACCACAGGTATGGATGGATAGTATACTTAATAACACAGAGGTAGGTAGAGCAGTGGACTACTGTACCGTACTACTATATATTATATACTGGTGGTCAGCAAAATTCTGCACTGCCTTCCTACTATATATACTGCACACAACTAAAATGCACCACAGGTATGGATGGATAGTATACTTGACGACACAGAGGTAGGTAGAGCTAGGGACTACTGTACCGTACTGCTATATATTTTATACTGGTGGTCAGCAAAATTCTGCACTGTCTTCCTACTATGTATACTGTGCACAACTAAAATGCACCATAGGTATGGATGGATGGTATACTTGACAACACAGAGGTAGGTAGAGCAGTGGACTACTGTACCGTACTGCTATATATTATATACTGGTGGTCAGCAAAATTCTGCACTGTCCTCCTACTATATATACTGCGCACAACTAAAATGCACCACAGGTATGGATGGATAGTATACTTGATGACACAGAGGTAGGTAGAGCAGTGGCCTACTGTACCGTACTGCCATATAATACTGGTGGTCACTGGTCAGCAAAATTCTGCACTGTCCTCCTATACTACAGTGCAGCACAGATGTGGAGCATTTTTCAGGCAGAGAACATAGATATTTTCAGCACACTGAGCACAGATATTTGCAAGCACACTGAGCACAGATATTTGCAGCACACTGAGCACAGATATTTGCAGCACACTGAGCACAGATATTTGCAGCACACTGAACACAGAAACTGAGAGAATGCTGCACGTCATCTCCCTATCATCTCCAATGCACGAGTGAAAATGGTGGCGACGCGCGGCTCCTTATATAGAATACGAATCTTGCGAGAATCTGACAGCGGGATGATGACGTTCCTGCGCGCTCGGGTTAACCGAGCAAGGCGGGAGGATCCGAGTCTGCCTCGGAACCGTGTAAAATGGGTGAAGTTCGGGGGGGGTTCGGATTCCGAGGAACCGAACCCGCTCATCACTAGTTCAAACACGAATGACATCAAATGTGTGAATTTGCAACTTTTTTAATTATGTACGCCTCATTTACTATGCTGTCGTATTCTGCATTTTCGTTATTTCCGATGTCGATGTCATTCGTAATTTCGGCCAGTGTTTTACGTGAGTGATTAGTAAAACACTGCCGAACTTAACACAATGAATCCCGGCCGGATCTGTGAGATCCGTGCAGGGCTTCATTGTGTTCCTTAAAAACTATTAAAAACTTCCTCCTAAGCATAACCAGCCTCGGGCTCTTTGAGCCGGTCCTGGTTGTAAAAATTTTGGGAAAAAATTTACAGGGGTTCCCCCATATTTTAACAACGAGCACCGGGCTCTGCGCCTGGTCCTGGTGCAAAAAATACAGGGGACAAAAAGCGTAGGGGTCCCCCGTATTTTTTGATCCTGCACCGGGCTCCACTAGTCAGAGAGATAATGCCACAGCCGGGGGACACTTTTATATTGGTCCCGGCGGCCCTGGCATTAAATCACTAACTAGTCACCCCTGGCCGGTTACCCTGATTGGCTGTGCGCTTCTGAGCTGTCAGTCAGGCTGCGCACTGAAGATAAAATGTAGCGCATAGGCGCTCCATTGTATCCAATGGTGGTAACTTTGCGGTCAGCGGTTGACCGCGAGTAACCTCAACCGCTGACCGCAAAGTTCCCACCATTGGATACAATGGAGCGCCTATGCGCTATATTGTATCTTCAGTGCGCAGCGTGACTGACAGCTCAGGAACACACAGCCAATCAGGAGAGTGCCATGACGTGGTGCTCCCTGATTGGCTGAAGGGACTCTTTGACAGGAGTCACGGGGGGATCCCGCCAGTCGGGGAAAGGAATCCCATGTGTAAACATGGGACCCCTTTCAGTGCGTGGTTCGGGTTTTTCGGTTTGCTTTTTTGCCAAGTACGTGGATTACAAAGAGGACAGAGCTACACTGGATTGTGTGAGTATAATTTTATTCACAGGTACCCTGTGGATTCTACATGGAGAAGTGGACCGAGCCTCGTGTGAACATAGGTAAGTATGTGTGTATGTAGGTGTGCATGTATGTAATAAAGTTTTACTGTCACGGTGTGTGTGTTCTGGGTTTTTTTGGGTTATTTTTTTTGTAGTAGAACTACAGGTACCAGCGAGCCCATTTTTCCACTGCATGCTGGTATTGTGGTTCTCCAAGTACCAGCTTGCGGGGGAGGCTTTCTGGGACTTGTAGTACTGCTACAAAAAACAATATTCTTATTTTTACACTTGGCTATTAGCCTCCCATCCGCCGCTTCACCCCTGGCCCTTGGGTGGCTGGAGGGGGGGGGACCACTTGATTTAAGGGGTCCCCACTCGTCCAGGGTACCCCGGCCAGTGGTGACTAGTTAGTGATTTAATGCCAGGGCCGCCAGGACCTATATAAAAGTGTCCCCCGGCTGTGGCATTATCTCTCTGACTAGTAGAGCCCAGGGTGGTTCAAAAAATACGGGGGACCCCTACGCTTTTTGTCCCCCATATTTTTTGCACCAGGACCAGGCGCAGAGCCCGGTGCTGGTTGTTAAAATATGGGGGAACCCCTGTCAATTTTTTCTCCATATTTTTACAACCAGGACCGGCTCAAAGAGCCCGAGGCTGGTTATGCTTAGGAGGGGGGACCCCACACAATTTTTTTTTCTGATTTTTAACCCTTTCACACCCCTTCCCACTGATAAACATGCATGGATCACACGTATCCATGCATGCCTATCAGAACACGGTAAAAAAAAGCAGGTCTGTTTTAAAACTGCTTTTTTTTTTACTATTTGTATTTTTCCACGGCAGTGTTTGGCTATTGCCGGCAATGTTTGTGAATTAGAATTTTCAGTAAATTACCGAGTTGTATTAAATAACAGGCGCATTTGACCGATGGTGTATTCATTCGTATTTTTTTTCTTTGACTTCCAAAAAAATACGAATGCCCTCATCACTGCCGAGATTTTAGTTTAGTAAATTCCCGAGATGACACTTTGACAAATAAAACACCAAATCGGTCAAAATCGGGACCTTAGTAAAAATACCCCATGTAGTGCAACATGGTATTGCCCAGTTGCTTGCATTTTTACTTTGCTTACAAACATGTATCAGGCCCTGTGTAGAGTGGCAGATTTAGGGGTTAGTGCGTCCCTTAGCACAACAGTATTGACTACCTCTTCCATCCAATTTTATTATTTTCATTATTTGAATATAAGCCTTCATTTTGGCTATTGGTAGTTTAGCATAATATAACCTATTAATAAAACAAGCCATGAGCTATGACATTCATTTTTTAAATATGTGTACATGTTTACTAAGTAGGACAGTTTACAGGGCAGTCTACCCATGTGCTACCCATTCAATCTCAACTCAAGATGGTGTACAGGGGGTCATTCCGAGTTGATCGCTAGCTGCCGTTGTTCGCAGCGATCAGGCTAAAAATCTGCATTTCTGCGCATGCGTATGCACCGTAATGCGCACGCGCGACGTACGGGTACAAAGTCCTTTGTGGTTTTGCACAGGTTCTAGCGAAACTTTAAGTTGCATGGCACAACGCAAGAAGATTGACAGGAAGGGGGTGTTTCTGGGTGTCAACTGACCGTTTTCAGGGAGTGTTTGGAAAAACGCAGGCGTGCCGGGGAAAACGCAGGTGTGGCTGGGCGGACGCTGGGTGGGTGTGTGACGTCAAAAGCCAACCCTCAAACGTTAGATTCAACGCACACGAAGAGTTAGTCCAGGGCTGGTCTTGTTTTGCACAAAATGTTTTTGCAGGTGCTCTGCTGCACAGGCGATCACACTTCTGCAAAGCAAAAATACACTCCCCTGTGGCTGGCGACAATGTGTTTGCACGGCTGCTAACAACTGCTAGCGAACGATTAACTCGGAATGACCCCCATAGTACATTAGAGGAAATATTTTGTAGTTACTGGTTCTTTTGGACTGACAGTAATGAAACATGAGCTCAAGTGCCACTCCTAAGGCATGTGCCTCACGTTCCTAATGGGAATCCGCCACTGCCTATGTACAGTACTAAGCCTTGGAAGAAAAAGATAAAGTGGGTGGAGATAAAGTACCAGCAAATCAACTCCTAACTGCTATGTTACAGGCTGGGTTTGAAACATGACAGGAGTTGGTTGGTTGGTACTTTATCCATCCACTTTATCTCTTTCCAAGGCTTACTTTAGGACATAGACCCCTTAATCTCTGTCCACTTTATCTTTCTCCAAGCATTGATGCATATGCCTTCTTGTCACACAAGTCATATCACTTGACTAAAAGCCCCCTCTAAATCTCTAACCTTATATATGTCAACACTTCAATTGTTTCTGCTAACCAGACTTCTACCACACCTCCACCCCGGTCACTTCCTCTCATGTTCAACTACCAAAACTTTACCCAATGTACTCCATCCTCTGGATCTCATTCCCTTTCTTATACACTCTACCAGTCTTCCCAGCTTTAAATGTTTCCTTAAAATTAACCTTTACATTGAACCTTGCCAGCTATCCTCTTAACTTGCTATTTCTCTTCCCTATCACTCCTCCATGTATGCTTCCCAGTTCACCCGTCACCTGATAGGTAAGCTCTTAGGCAGAGCCGGCCCTTATCAATATGATGCCCTAGGCAAGATTTTGGCTGGTGCCCCCTAGCATCGCTGCTAGTTCTGCCTCTGACCCTGCATCCCTTTCACATCACCATCACCCCTCAGTCATAGCAGTCCTTATTTTGATGCTCCTACCTTCTATAGATTAAATAGGAACAGTGCGCACATTCGGCGCACAGCACAAAAAGGGGCGTGTTATTTTGGGAAGGGTGTGGCCTCACAATAGTACCCCCAATTCAAATTACGCCACACAGTAGTGCAACTTTATTCACATTGTCTCATGCAATAGTACCCCTTCTTCACGTTACATTACACAGTAGTACCACTGTAACTTATATACATTACTAATCACAGTAGTGCCTTACTGTACATCACACCGAATTGATCCTGATTCACATTACACCATATGGCTCTTTATTCACATTAGACCATAGAGTAGTGCCTATTTTTATACATTATGCCACACAGTAGTGCACCTTATACACATAATGCCACACATTAGTAATGCCTTTATACACATAATACCACACAGTAGTGCCCCTTACACATATGACACATGCTATTAATGTCCTTATAAACATAATTTACCTTACACATTATGCCAACCTTTATTAATGCCCTTATACACATAATGACACAAATAATGCCCCTTACACATATGTCATACATTATTAATGCATTTATACACATGACACACATAATGCCCCTTACACATATGCTTAACACTATTGAACAACGAACTTACCCACACACACATAATACATTATTAATGGGCGTGGGCATAACTAAGATACATGCACATACCTAGCGTGCACGTGGTTGCAGTAAACAAGGTGCAAATGCATCTAGGTGAAGCCACAATGAGCGTGGTTACATGTGTATGTACACACTGGTGAGCTGTTGCATATTGTACTTTTGCTCTGCTACTTTCTTATTTTTACATTTGTTTTTGCATACCCTCCTGAAAGGCACTGCAGACACTTTGTGATGACTTTTGTGGTGATACAAACACAAAAAAAGATAAAAAAAATTAAAATGATATACAGTAATTAAAGAAACAAAAACTAAGAAACAAACAATATAGTCTCAGGTGGGATAATTAAAAACACAGCCTGCTTCAGCAATCAAAATTAATATACAATGCCAGTAACAAGATTCATTATGGTGATAAAGATGGAACAAAAATTAGGAAAGATTACAGTAGTAATAGCAACCAATAGTAACCAATAGTACCTGTGAAGAGCAATGTTCAATATAGTTGGTTAGTTCCCAAATACAGTAAAAATAGCAGTTTCTCACCTTAAACAGAGCAGAGCAGGAGGGGGGGGGGGGGGGGGTGTAGGCTTATAGTATAAAGTCCTTTGGGACTTGGTATAGAAGTCCTATGTCTGTACTAAACAATGTCACTGCACTAATTGAAGCTGCTGGGGTTTCAGTGAAGAAGCGGTAGTCTGTAGAATTAGGTGTGGTTGTCTGAGCTCCAGCTGGTCAGCAACAGTCCACTTGTAGATAGTGTATTTCTGGATCTCAGCTGGGTGATAGCACAACAGTTCAGTGTAGTCCGTGGCAATCAACAGTAGCTGTATGTCCTGCGGTGCCACAGGAATGGTCCGTGTAACAATTCGGCAAGTGCAATAAGGTAGCAATGGTCCAAACACCCTAAAGCATTTTTCCGTGTTCTCAAATCCTGGTACTCCCAGTACTCCAATTGCTGTGTATACTAGTGCTCCATTGTTGTATATGTTTCATATATCTTATTTAGTGGGCTGCAGTTCCCAGTTCATGAGCGGCATTTTAGACAGTGTGATTTCTAGTGCATAGATCAGTGCACCGGTTTCTTTTTTCCAACTGTTGACCATCAGTGGTTCATAATGATGTACAACCACAACTTATCATTCTGGGCTCCCCTCTACTAAGCAAAGGTTCTCTCAACAGCAACCTCATTCTGCCAGTAAAGGCTTACAGTTATATGCGCATTGTAAAGATATGGGCATAGCTGGAGAATGATCGCTAGATGTGTTCCTTGAAATGATCTTAACTATGGGTCTAAATCAAGGTTGATTGCAAAACAACATTTTCCTCTAATGGGCAGAACCATGTGCACTGCAGGTGGGGCAGATATAACATGTGCAGAGAGAGAGAGAGTTAGATTTGGGTGGGGTGTGTTCAAACTGAAATCTAAATTGCAGTGTAAAAATAAAGCAGACAGTATTTACCCTGCGCAGAAACAATATAACCAACCAAAATCTAACTCTCTCTGCACATGTTATATCTGCCCCACCTGCAGTGCACTTGGTTTTGCCCATTCGAGGAAAATGTTGTTTTGCAATCAACCTTGGTTGAGGTCCTATGTACATATGAAAATGTAAGCTTGTCAATCACACTCCAGGTCCCAGAGTGGAAATCAGGAAGATGAGAAGCTTTTACAAAGTGTCCTGGTATGCAGTTTATGTAAAATGAGCACATCCTGAAGGCATTACTAGGGACAGGTAAATAATTACACCTGCAGACTGTTTTCACCAGGTAAAAAGAAAGTGTAGAAATCCTCTTCATGCATTCATTTAACATGGTGGTTGCCTGGAGATGATATGGGGACATTTAGCCTGCTTTTCAAAGGGCTACCTGTCTCAAGACACACTGGGTTACCAGTCAGAGACTGTGCAGTCTACACTGGCAGTGACTTCCCATCAGAAGCATTAGCTGCTAATCACACACTGGACAGGAAGCTACTCACCTGCATTGTTGTTAGGCCTACCAAGCTTCTGTGGGCTGCAACTGAAGCCAAATGTTAAAGAGTTAACTACGGAATCCTACTTCCCATGATGGCGTAGGGATTATGTTTTTGCTGAGTTCAGACACTTATGTTACCTTTTATATAGATTGCTCTCTCCCTTTAGCTTGATGCTGACTTTGAATTCAGAAGAATCGCTTATTTTAATGTCTATTACAGACTTTCATTTGCTGCTTCACAACATTTGCCTTTTATTTTAGAGAAATGGTACCGTATATCAACTTAACGGCATATATTAATCGAAGTCAGTTTCTAAAATAATGTTTTTTTTTCTGTGATTTTTTGATCATTACAAGAGTCTCATTAATTAATTAATTTTCTATGTATAATATGAGATGCATAAACAGATCACATAGATTGACATTTTGTTTCATACCATTTAAAGGAAAATTCTGCGTAAGGCTAGAGTTACAGTAGTTTTTCACCTTGGTATAATGATTTCAATAGAGAGATTTGTCCTTTGGCCAGCATTAAGATTAATTATAATAACAGCACAGTGGGGCAGATGTATTAACCTGGAGAAGGCATAAGGAAGTGATAAACCAGTGATATGTGCAAGGTGATACAGGCACCAGCCAATCAGCTTCAATATGTAAATTAACAGTTAGGAGCTGATTGGCTGGTGATTTTATCACCTTGCACATATCACTGGTTTATCACTTCCTTATGCCTTCTCCAGGTTAATACATCTGCACCATTGTATTTTATCAATAAATGTCATGCATGTTTCAGCATGGAACTGCTTCATATACCATCACTTGCCTTATACAGTATGTCATTTCGAATAACAAAATAACAAGCCTTTTAAACAATTATTACAAATAAATGTACTGTAAGTATAAAACATACCTCCATAGTCACGCATGCAGTGGGATAGTCCAGTTTCCTAGGACTGTCCCACTGTCCCACCCACGGACCAAAGTGTACTGCTGTGGGGGGTAGTTAGGGGGAACACATACCGCTGCGGTTAAGTAGCGGGTGGACAGATGCCGACATCTATTCACAGTATAAGGGGAGACTGGGATCTGGCCAGCATCTCGGAGAGTGCTGGGCACTCCCCCATAGTGATGGGAATGGGGGTGCTGCGAAGCTCCACCCCTTCCCTTACGCTCCAGCCCCTTTTCAGTCACGCTTTACTGATCACCAATGTTGGGGGGTATTTATAAAAGCATGAAGAAACTGGGGGCTACAGATGAAGGCTCAGAGGGCCACCTGCTACCCCTAGATCCTTATTTTCTCTAGCAATGCTGTAGGATACTACCTACATTTCAGCTTGCAGAGCTCTTTGAAAACAACTAGCAATGACGGCCCACACTGCTTCCTTATCTATGTAAGTACATACATTTATCTGCTAAGAATAGTTCAATGCGCCATTTCCTTATTGCCAGAAGTGTTCCAGAAAACTATAGGCATACAGTAACCAATGAAAATAAATGGATTGCATGAGAAATCTGTGAAATCTCTTTGGCATCCTTCTTGCCAAGTAGAGGGAATCAGTGATAACCTCTTCTTTCTGCAAAAACAAAGTGATCATTGCTACTTCATAAATAGACCCCAGAGAGATTTGTGGACATTTTTACCAGAAAAGCAGTGTCCTTGAATGCAATAAATACATTCTACACAGATATGCCTATATATATTTTTCTCTGTTTAGGGAAAATAAACAGTATATGGTTATTGAGCTAATTTGCAAGATTGATCAAGGGTGTAATTTGTAGAGATGAGCGGGTTCGGTTTCTCTGAATCCGAACCCGCACGAACTTCATGTTTTTTTTCACGGGTCCGAGCGACTCGGATCTTCCCGCCTTGCTCGGTTAACCCGAGCGCGCCCGAACGTCATCATGACGCTGTCGGATTCTCGCGAGGCTCGGATTCTATCGCGAGACTCGGATTCTATATAAGGAGCCGCGCGTCGCCGCCATTTTCACACGTGCATTGAGATTGATAGGGAGAGGACGTGGCTGGCGTCCTCTCCATTTAGATTAGGGTTGAGAGAGAGAGAGAGAGATTGACCTGAGGCTGTGATACTGTAGAAGAGAGTGCAGAGTTTAGTGACTGACGACCACAGTGACCACCAGACAGTGCAGTTGTTTGTTTTATTTAATATATCCGTTCTCTGCCTGAAAAAAACGATACACACAGTGACTCAGTCACATACCATATCTGTGTGCACTGCTCAGCCCAGTGTGCTGCATCAATGTATATATATATCTGACTGTGCTCAGCTCACACAGCTTATAATTGTGGGGGAGACTGGGGAGCACTGCAGTGCCAGTTATAGGTTATAGCAGGAGCCAGGAGTACATAATATTATATTAAAATTAAACAGTGCACACTTTTGCTGCAGGAGTGCCACTGCCAGTGTGACTAGTGACCAGTGACCTGACCACCAGTATATATAATATTAGTAGTATACTATCTCTTTATCAACCAGTCTATATTAGCAGCAGACACAGTACAGTGCGGTAGTTCACGGCTGTGGCTACCTCTGTGTCGGCACTCGGCAGCCCGTCCATAATTGTATATACCACCTAACCGTGGTTTTTTTTTCTTTCTTTATAGTCATACTAGTTACGAGTATACTATCTCTTTATCAACCAGTCTATATTAGCAGCAGACACAGTACAGTGCGGTAGTTCACGGCTGTGGCTACCTCTGTG
Organism: Pseudophryne corroboree; assembly: GCF_028390025.1. Taxonomy (NCBI): domain Eukaryota; kingdom Metazoa; phylum Chordata; class Amphibia; order Anura; family Myobatrachidae; genus Pseudophryne; species Pseudophryne corroboree. Next base: position 272,647,198 of record NC_086453.1, on the reverse strand, counting down.
TCGGCACTCGGCAGCCCGTCCATAATTGTATATACCACCTAACCGTGGTTTTTTTTTCTTTCTTTATACATACATACTAGTTACGAGTATACTATCTCTTTATCAACCAGTCTATATTAGCAGCAGACACAGTACAGTGCGGTAGTTCACGGCTGTGGCTACCTCTGTGTCGGCACTCGGCAGCCCGTCCATAATTGTATATACCACCTAACCGTGGTTTTTTTTTCTTTCTTTATACATACATACTAGTTACGAGTATACTATCTCTTTATCAACCAGTCTATATATTAGCAGCAGACACAGTACAGTGCGGTAGTTCACGGCTGTGGCTACCTCTGTGTCGGCACTCGGCAGCCCGTCCATAATTGTATATACCACCTAACCGTGGTTTTTTTTTCTTTCTTTATACATACATACTAGTTACGAGTATACTATCTCTTTATCAACCAGTCTATATATTAGCAGCAGACACAGTACAGTGCGGTAGTTCACGGCTGTGGCTACCTCTGTGTCGGCACTCGGCAGCCCGTCCATAATTGTATATACCACCTAACCGTGGTTTTTTTTTCTTTCTTTATACATACATACTAGTTACGAGTATACTATCTCTTTATCAACCAGTCTATATTAGCAGCAGACACAGTACAGTGCGGTAGTTCACGGCTGTGGCTACCTCTGTGTCGGCACTCGGCAGCCCGTCCATAATTGTATATACCACCTAACCGTGGTTTTTTTTTCTTTCTTTATACATACATACTAGTTACGAGTATACTATCTCTTTATCAACCAGTCTATATATTAGCAGCAGACACAGTACAGTGCGGTAGTTCACGGCTGTGGCTACCTCTGTGTCGGCACTCGGCAGCCCGTCCATAATTGTATATACCACCTAACCGTGTTTTTTTTCTCTTTCTTTATACATACATACTAGTTACGAGTATACTATCTCTTTATCAACCAGTCTATATATTAGCAGCAGACACAGTACAGTGCGGTAGTTCACGGCTGTGGCTACCTCTGTGTCGGCACTCGGCAGCCCGTCCATAATTGTATATACCACCTAACCGTGGTTTTTTTTTCTTTCTTTATACATACATACTAGTTACGAGTATACTATCTCTTTATCAACCAGTCTATATATTAGCAGCAGACACAGTACAGTGCGGTAGTTCACGGCTGTGGCTACCTCTGTGTCGGCACTCGGCAGCCCGTCCATAATTGTATACTAGTATCCAATCCATCCATCTCCATTGTTTACCTGAGGTGCCTTTTAGTTGTGCCTATTAAAATATGGAGAACAAAAATGTTGAGGTTCCAAAATTAGGGAAAGATCAAGATCCACTTCCACCTCGTGCTGAAGCTGCTGCCACTAGTCATGGCCGAGACGATGAAATGCCAGCAACGTCGTCTGCCAAGGCCGATGCCCAATGTCATAGTACAGAGCATGTCAAATCCAAAACACCAAATATCAGTAAAAAAAGGACTCCAAAACCTAAAATAAAATTGTCGGAGGAGAAGCGTAAACTTGCCAATATGCCATTTACCACACGGAGTGGCAAGGAACGGCTGAGGCCCTGGCCTATGTTCATGGCTAGTGGTTCAGCTTCACATGAGGATGGAAGCACTCAGCCTCTCGCTAGAAAAATGAAAAGACTAAAGCTGGCAAAAGCAGTAGCACCGCAAAGAACTGTGCGTTCTTCGAAATCCCAAATCCACAAGGAGAGTCCGACTCCAATTGTGTCGGTTGCGATGCCTGACCTTCCCAACACTGGACGTGAAGAGCATGCGCCTTCCACCATTTGCACGCCCCCTGCAAGTGATGGAAGGAGCACCCGCAGTCCAGTTCCTGATAGTCAGATTGAAGATGTCAGTGTTGAAGTACACCAGGATGAGGAGGATATGGGTGTTGCTGGCGCTGGGGAGGAAATTGACCAGGAGGATTCTGATGGTGAGGTGGTTTGTTTAAGTCAGGCACCCGGGGAGACACCTGTTGTCCGTGGTAGGAATATGGCCGTTGACATGCCTGGTGAAAATACCAAAAAAATCAGCTCTTCGGTGTGGAAGTATTTCACCAGAAATGCGGACAACAGGTGTCAAGCCGTGTGTTCCCTTTGTCAAGCTGTAATAAGTAGGGGTAAGGACGTTAACCACCTCGGAACATCCTCCCTTATACGTCACCTGCAGCGCATTCATAATAAGTCAGTGACAAGTTCAAAAACTTTGGGTGACAGCGGAAGCAGTCCACTGACCAGTAAATCCCTTCCTCTTGTAACCAAGCTCACGCAAACCACCCCACCAACTCCCTCAGTGTCAATTTCCTCCTTCCCCAGGAATGCCAATAGTCCTGCAGGCCATGTCACTGGCAATTCTGACGAGTCCTCTCCTGCCTGGGATTCCTCCGATGCATCCTTGCGTGTAACGCCTACTGCTGCTGGCGCTGCTGTTGTTGCCGCTGGGAGTCGATGGTCATCCCAGAGGGGAAGTCGTAAGCCCACTTGTACTACTTCCAGTAAGCAATTGACTGTTCAACAGTCCTTTGCGAGGAAGATGAAATATCACAGCAGTCATCCTACTGCAAAGCGGATAACTGAGGCCTTGGCATCCTGGGTGGTGAGAAACGTGGTTCCGGTATCCATCATTACTGCAGAGCCAACTAGAGACTTGTTGGAGGTACTGTGTCCCCGGTACCAAATACCATCTAGGTTCCATTTCTCTAGGCAGGCGATACCGAAAATGTACACAGACCTCAGAAAAAGAGTCACCAGTGTCCTAAAAAATGCAGCTGTACCCAATGTCCACTTAACCACGGACATGTGGACAAGTGGAGCAGGGCAGGGTCAGGACTATATGACTGTGACAGCCCACTGGGTAGATGTATGGACTCCCGCCGCAAGAACAGCAGCGGCGGCACCAGTAGCAGCATCTCGCAAACGCCAACTCTTTCCTAGGCAGGCTACGCTTTGTATCACCGGTTTCCAGAATACGCACACAGCTGAAAACCTCTTACGGCAACTGAGGAAGATCATCGCGGAATGGCTTACCCCAATTGGACTCTCCTGTGGATTTGTGGCATCGGACAACGCCAGCAATATTGTGTGTGCATTAAATATGGGCAAATTCCAGCACGTCCCATGTTTTGCACATACCTTGAATTTGGTGGTGCAGAATTTTTTAAAAAACGACAGGGGCGTGCAAGAGATGCTGTCGGTGGCCAGAAGAATTGCGGGACACTTTCGGCGTACAGGCACCACGTACAGAAGACTGGAGCACCACCAAAAACTACTGAACCTGCCCTGCCATCATCTGAAGCAAGAAGTGGTAACGAGGTGGAATTCAACCCTCTATATGCTTCAGAGGTTGGAGGAGCAGCAAAAGGCCATTCAAGCCTATACAATTGAGCACGATATAGTAGGTGGAATGCACCTGTCTCAAGCGCAGTGGAGAATGATTTCAACGTTGTGCAAGGTTCTGATGCCCTTTGAACTTGCCACACGTGAAGTCAGTTCAGACACTGCCAGCCTGAGTCAGGTCATTCCCCTCATCAGGCTTTTGCAGAAGAAGCTGGAGACATTGAAGGAGGAGCTAACACAGAGCGATTCCGCTAGGCATGTGGGACTTGTGGATGGAGCCCTTAATTCGCTTAACAAGGATTCACGGGTGGTCAATCTGTTGAAATCAGAGCACTACATTTTGGCCACCGTGCTCGATCCTAGATTTAAAGCCTACCTTGGATCTCTCTTTCCGGCAGACACAAGTCTGCTGGGGTTGAAAGACCTGCTGGTGACAAAATTGTCAAGTCAAGCGGAACGCGACCTGTCAACATCTCCTCCTTCACATTCTCCCGCAACTGGGGGTGCGAGGAAAAGACTCAGAATTCCGAGCCCACCCGCTGGCGGTGATGCAGGGCAGTCTGGAGCGACTGCTGATGCTGACATCTGGTCCGGACTGAAGGACCTGACAACGATTACGGACATGTCGTCTACTGTCACTGCATATGATTCTCTCAACATTGATAGAATGGTGGAGGATTATATGAGTGACCGCATCCAAGTAGGCACGTCACACAGTCCGTACTTATACTGGCAGGAAAAAGAGGCAATTTGGAGGCCCTTGCACAAACTGGCTTTATTCTACCTAAGTTGCCCTCCCACAAGTGTGTACTCCGAAAGAGTGTTTAGTGCCGCCGCTCACCTTGTCAGCAATCGGCGTACGAGGTTACATCCAGAAAATGTGGAGAAGATGATGTTCATTAAAATGAATTATAATCAATTCCTCCGCGGAGACATTGACCAGCAGCAATTGCCTCCACAAAGTACACAGGGAGCTGAGATGGTGGATTCCAGTGGGGACGAATTGATAATCTGTGAGGAGGGGGATGTACACGGTGATATATCGGAGGGTGAAGATGAGGTGGACATCTTGCCTCTGTAGAGCCAGTTTGTGCAAGGAGAGATTAATTGCTTCTTTTTTGGGGGGGGTCCAAACCAACCCGTCATATCAGTCACAGTCGTGTGGCAGACCCTGTCACTGAAATGATGGGTTGGTTAAAGTGTGCATGTCCTGTTTATACAACATAAGGGTGGGTAGGAGGGCCCAAGGACAATTCCATCTTGCACCTCTTTTTTCTTTTCTTTTTCTTTGCATCATGTGCTGATTGGGGAGGGTTTTTTGGAAGGGACATCCTGCGTGACACTGCAGTGCCACTCCTAAATGGGCCCGGTGTTTGTGTCGGCCACTAGGGTCGCTAATCTTACTCACACAGTCAGCTACCTCATTGCGCCTCTTTTTTTCTTTGCGTCATGTGCTGTTTGGGGAGGGTTTTTTGGAAGGGACATCCTGCGTGACACTGCAGTGCCACTCCTAGATGGGCCCGGTGTTTGTGTCGGCCACTAGGGTCGCTAATCTTACTCACACAGCTACCTCATTGCGCCTCTTTTTTTCTTTGCGTCATGTGCTGTTTGGGGAGGGTTTTTTGGAAGGGCCATCCTGCGTGACACTGCAGTGCCACTCCTAGATGGGCCCGGTGTTTGTGTCGGCCACTAGGGTCGCTTATCTTACTCACACAGCGACCTCGGTGCAAATTTTAGGACTAAAAATAATATTGTGAGGTGTGAGGTATTCAGAATAGACTGAAAATGAGTGTAAATTATGGTTTTTGAGGTTAATAATACTTTGGGATCAAAATGACCCCCAAATTCTATGATTTAAGCTGTTTTTTAGTGTTTTTTGAAAAAAACACCCGAATCTAAAACACACCCGAATCCGACAAAAAAAATTCGGTGAGGTTTTGCCAAAACGCGTTCGAACCCAAAACACGGCCGCGGAACCGAACCCAAAACCAAAACACAAAACCCGAAAAATTTCAGGCGCTCATCTCTAGTAATTTGGTTGGCAATTTGCAGCCTGGAAGGATTTTTCTCTAATTTAATCATCAGATACAGATGAAAATAAAGTACAGTTTACTAAATCCAGACAAAAATAAACAATACAAAGTACCTGGTATTCTTATTATTCAACTTGGTGGATGAGAATATAAATTGAAGATTTATGGATAAGTGAACTGGAGTGTGCACTTGTATTTTCTACATAATGTAGTCCTTAAATTTAAGGACCTTAAGGAAGCGTGATCATGGCATCTGACTGTGATATATTTATATATATGAAAATGAGTGAACTCCATTCAGTCTGAATGTTTACACTGTTTATGTTTTGGGTAAGCATAGCTGGGCAGTGGTTAGCGTTGCTGCTTCACAGCACTGAGGGCATGGGTCTCTTCCAACCAGGGCCCTAGCTGTGTGGAGGTTGTATGTTTGTGTAAATTTCCTCTAGCTGCCCTGGTTTCCTCCCACAGTCCAAGATATACAATACTAGTAGATTAATTGCCTTCTGCCAAAATGAATTCTATAGTCGTATACCTAATATATCATCTAAAAAATATTATATTGCATTTCTGTTGTTGTTATTATTATGTTGCATCTTTTATGTTTTTTTTTTACTTTTTATAATGCAACAGAAAATGTTAATTCTACATAAATAAGATGTTAAAGTTGAGTGCACTTTTCTGACAATGCAATGCACTATTGACTAGTGGCACTCCTCTCTATGAGAGTAACTGTGCAATGTGCAGTAAGCTGCATTCAGCTGAGTGACACTGTCATTTAAACAGCAAGATTCTCTTCTCTAAGTGATCCCGTCTCCTACAGACTCTAGGTGATGGATAGTAATATGACGGGGCTGTGGACAGGTGTCATACTCAATGAGTTTTTAAAACAGTTCTGGGAATTTTCCAACATTTTAACCCAACCATTAAAGTCATATTTGTTTAGCCAAGAGGCACAGAGTGAATAACATTTTTGGATGGCCCCAAGCAGTGTACCTTAAGTTCTAGCACTACAGGTGGAAGGCATTAGCCAAAAAGGAAAATCATTTAAGAGCAATACAAATACACTCATTATCTTAGAAGCTTAATAGCCTTATTTTCTCACTCTGCTGCATAATGACAGCTCTCTGTGATGGCGCAAGCTGCCTCTCCCAGAGTCTAATTGTTTTTAAATGTTAATAGAAACGGATCACACAGTGCCCATCAATCTGCTCACAGGTAAGTGAGACACAGCAGCCAGAACTCCACTTTCTCCAGCACTGATTCAGAGTTTCGGAACAGGGGTCCTACAGCAGGTAGCTATAGAGAGGCAACACTCATTACAGGCTGAGTACAGCTCATCATATGAAATTCAACTTTTATATGATCACATAAAAGGACATACTGCAGAAATTCCACATTAAACTCACACCCAAAAAAAACTGATCAAAGCTACTATATTGTTTTATTTTTATTTTTTTTGCTTATTGGTCATGCAGTTAACATTAAGTCATAGGTGTTATCATCTATTCCATTTCAGACTGTTATAAATATTCACTGCATTTAATGTATTTTACAATTGGAAATATTCATTCAGTTAGTGTACATATATACCTGACTGTAATGTCTGTGGAATCCTAAGCACGGAACTCATGTTTTTATTTTTTATTGCCTGGATTGTTGAAAATAAACTTTACTGGATTTCTTCACTTTTAAAATACTTATTGCCAGTGAAGACCCTCATTTGCAATACAATGGCGGAAACCATGGACATACTGTAGATATAGTGTTGGCCATGGGTGCCATTGCACTGATGCCACCCCTGGTGCCTACTCAACTGCACTCAGCTCATAAAGCTGTCTATCAGGTTCACAGAATTGCCCGCTAAGCACTAGGTGGCATATTGTTATCTTTGGGCACTACAGTACAATGTGACATAATATGAATTGAGGATATTTTTGCAGTCAATCCAGACACTTTTTGCAGGTGGTAAATCATACAGTAAGATGCTGATTTAATTTTTATCTTCTGTATATTGAGCATACCTGAGTTCTTATTCCCCAGTTGTGTCCATCTCTGTCCACATTTACACAGAGCCTGCATTTACAGATCAATAAGTTGATGAATACAAAAGGTTGTGCTTTCCATAGTGTGTGTAATTCCAATTACAAAATATATACCAAGTCCTTGCTTAAACTTGTATGAGTGCCTCCTGCCTAGACATTTGTATTGGACCTTACTGTTCTATTGTAATATTGTACCTAGGGGTGTATCTAGGAGTCTGAGCGCCCCTGGCAAAGTAAGGGATTGCCCCTCTCCCACTTAGGCGTGTGTCAAAAAGGGATGTGATCTCATGGGGAAGGGGCGTGATCACACAATAGTACCCCTTATTCATATTACTGCACAGAGCAGTGTCACTTATTTACATTACAGCACACAGTAGTACCCCTTACACATGGTACGCCACACACTACAGCCCTTAATTCACATTACACAGTTGTACCCCTCCCCTTATACACATTATATCTACCCAGTAGTAGTACCCTTGCACATTATGCACACACAGTAGTAGTGCCCCTTACACATTATGTCCACAGTAGTAGTGCCACTTCCGCATTATGCCCTGGGCATAATTATTATAATAAACACACTTGCTCTGTGCAAATATGTTCATCATAATCAACTTTTCTGTAAACGATTAAAGATCCAAGGTTCAAATGCATCCTAGCAGCAATGCACATTGGCAAAAGCAGGTAAACTACCATCATTTGTATTAAAAATATGGTGTTCTTGTTTATTGTGAACAATAATTGGCACATTGGCAGCAATTAAGTATCACATATCATGATCTATATCTGCAGTCTGCAGTATGCACTTAAGGGGGGTACACACGGAGAGATCCGTGCTTAAAATCTAAGCAATCTTGCTAGATTGCTTAGATTTTAAGCACGGATCTGCCGTGTGTATGCCCTCCAGCGATAGCGATGCGCGGCCCCGCACATCGCTATCGCCGATGCTAGATTGAGCTGCATGCAGGCTCAATCTAGCGAGTCGCTCACTTCACCGTTGTGTGAAGTGAGCGGCCCCCCGTCGGCTTTCCCCCTCGCTCAGCACATCGCGCTGTGCTGAGCGGGGTGAGAGATGTGTGCTGAGCGGTCTGTGTTAAGATCGCTCAGCACACATCTCTCCCGTGAGTACCCCCCTTTAGGGGGAAAGTCAACCTATAGTGCATTGTGTTGTGTGGCCACCTTATTCACAGGATTTGCAGCAATATACTATAATATTACATGACATTAACCCTTCTATGGCTATTATACATGTAACTGCTGGAGCAGTCTGCAGTAACATAGCTCATGTCCAGCTTTACAAGGCCATATACATACCATTATTCTTGTCAGGTGGCTGATAGAGCAGGCTGCAGAGAGGGAATGGCAGGGACTGCTTCTTGGCCAGGGATTGGTCAGCCGTCACTCGTGGGCCCGCTCCCCTGATTGAACGCTGAGCGGAAGCAAGGTGTGCGGCTTGCAGCTGGGAGTTCAGGGGGAGCTGGGGGAAGAGCAAGGCATAGATAACGGGGTCCACGGGACTCCCTGGACAGAACTGCTATGTGATTCTACCTTCTGGCCGTGGGTTGCACTGCCGAGTGGTGCCCCCACCTTGGCCGGCGCCCCTGGTGAGTGCCATCCTGGCCAATAGGTAGATACACCCCTGATTGTACCTGGTAGTTCTTTTTTATTTTTGTCCAGCTCTTTACCTGTTATATTATTGCAAAGTTATTATTACATGATAAAGAACTGGAGAATGGTGGCTGCAATACATGAAAAGAATGCTAGTCAGGGCTGACTCCAGGTCTACTAACACTTTATTCAGGAAGTTTTTGGAGTGCCTCCCCCCAATCCAACTACTGTATGTACAGTACATAATGAATACTATCAAATAAAGAGAATATGCCCCCCACAGGATAAAAAGCACACAGATAGCACCAAAGGCTGTAACAAGGCTACATCCTGCTGAGCTGCCTCAGGCTGACTGATCTTAAATAGCAGACAGGAGCAGGCTTCTTGCGAAGGCTACTGGCTCAGCTGCTTAAAACATTACATTGATGAGGTCAGGACCAGATTAAGGTTACTGGGGGCCCAATGGCAACAAAGTTGTGGGGGCTTTCACTACTGTACCCTTGAGTGTGCCTCCCCCCCACACACTCACAGACCTGAATGTCACAGAGCAGCAGCCTGGGCAGCACTGGAGCAGCAGGCAGCTTAGGGTCAGTGTCTCGAGGGATTTCTCTGCACTATCCCACAAGACTGACTCTAGATGGAGGCGCTCCTTTGTGGCCACTGTTACTGAGCAGCTGAACTGCCAGAAAGAGACTGCTCTTGTTCATATAGCAGTGTGTGGGGGCAGAGGAGTCACCAGGTGTGGTGACACCAGGTGCGCACTCTGCACTGCTCCCCCCGCACCTCGGGTGCCTGAAAAGGGGGCATGACCTAATAAAAGGGTTAAGTCTAAAACAAAGTTGAAGAGGTGACCTCTTATGTCACCAGGGGGAGGAGCAACATAACCAGGGGGAGGAGCCATCCCCAAACAGGGTACCTGAAATGTACCATCGTGGGCTCGCTCGCCACCGAGTTACTAAAGGGAGTGGTTGGTGGCATGGATAGTAGAAGAACTATCTCGCTGGCCTAGCTCCTCCCCCTGGTGTTGTGGCTCTTCCCCCTGACATTAGAGGTCCTTTCTCCAACTTGATTCTAGCATCTACCCTAACAAAAGGGGTCAGGTGCCAGACACTGTCTAGCTGTACTGTGCTGCTGCCTGCCTCGCCCTCCCCCTCCTCCTTGACCACAGTGCACTCACTGCGTGGCTGTATGACCTCTATGTTGTCACGCAGCTACTGCAAAGATTGGTTATGGCCTGGACAGTGTCTAAGCTGGCAGAGAAGCCCAGCGTGGCCTGGGAAAGAAGTTTAACTGGGCCAAAAGTACAGCTGGCAGGGGCACTGCTTCCCCTATGTGGTGGTGCCCCCATGCGGCTGCTCCACTGGAATGGGCCTCAAAATTTCCCTGATGCCTGCCAAGCCTGATATGTAAATTAACAGTTTTGTAAGATAACTGAAACTGCAAAGTAGCTGAAAATGCTAAATCAAGAAACATAGTACTTGAAATAAAAGTAGCACATATGTCCTCTTTCATGCTTTAATTAATCCCTTAATGAGAGTTGAACAAGCACTGCATTGAAGGAGATCTGCAACAGTACTGTATAAGTGAATGAAGGGTTGGCAAATCTATGAGAAAGTAGTGATTTTTTTTTTTATCTGCAAACCATTGAAGTCGCAGACAATAAAATATAATAGTAATAAAATATAAAATGTAATGGAAATATAATAGGAATAGTATAAAGGAGTAAATGTAAATAATAGTATAAATGAAATTGACATACCACATTGATTGTTGTGTTTCATATACTGTATGCTCCTGTTGCCTATGCATGCAGAGATGATAACCGCATGTTTTCTGCTCAGATCTGATACTATACATACACAGCTTACATTTTAGATTTAGCTGTCAGGAGTAATGCAACTGAGGTTAAGCTATAATAACAAAACCAGTTTTCTTGTGTTAATGTAAAACAAAAAAAAATTATAGCATTTTTTTTTTAAGTGTAGGCTGACAGTGAAGTAATGTATGTGGTCAAATATTAAAGTAGTTTAAGCTTTACATTATTAAACAAAGATCTGTTTTAATAACTCACATCCACCAAAGAAAATAAATTCTCAATCGATGGCTAAAAAAACAGCACAATACTGGACCTGGAATTACCACTTATGTTGTAAAATAAAACCTCTGCTAAAACGCATTTTACAAATTCCATTCATGATTTTAAAGAAATAAGTTGCAGAAATTCCCTCCATATCTGTTGCTAAATATTTGTCATTTTCCATTAACCTCTAATGCCTAGCCAAAAACAGAGATATAAAATTCTCCATCTGCTCCTAGATGAATAGTCTATTGGGTCTGGTTAGCCAGATAGTCATATTTGGGGTAATTCCAGTATTTTCTGTATTCTGTATGTAACCAGAAATTAGCTATATCATTTTTACCCCCATATTTGTGTCCCCTGTCATGTGTCAAATGAGCATGTAAAATATGCAAGTGTCATACTACCACATACGCTATTAAGTGTCTTTCTCTTATTTTCAGTTGAAAGAAAAGCGATGAACTTATAGTTTTTGTGAAATTATAAAATGTAATGCAGTGTTCACATTGTATCAAAATACAGTAAACAAAATAAAATATATAGAAGTTAAAAATGTTAAAAAATTCTTTAACAGGGATTCCACATTATAGGTGGATTTTCTGACAATTCCAAATTATGTATAGAGCCAAATAAATAACTCTAACATTTTTGTCCCTGAAAGCAAACATCTTCTCCTCCCTGATACAGAATATTCCCATACCAGGAAGCGGTGAAGATCCCGCCTGCACAGGATCCCGGCGATCACAGTGCCGACACCGGGATCCCGCACAGCGCTACAATGCTGGTGCCAGAATCCCACTGCTACAGGATTTTCTCCCTCTATAGTTGTCCACGACACCCATAGAGGGAGAATTTAACCTATGGTGAGCACAGCGAGCCCGCAAGGGGCTTACTAGTGGTCGCCCTGCTGCCGGCATCCTAGTGGCTGGGATGCCACTGTCAGTAAACTGGCGTCTGGCACTCCGGCCATCGGTATTACATTCTGTGTCCCCCCAGACCCTGTGTTATGCCCATACAAGTCAGCAGTGGCTTAATGTATGTTGGTGTGATTTCTCTTGTGGCCCATGTTGTGTGCAATCAATGTGAAGCATTTGTGAAAATAAAACACATTTTTAAGCTAATCACACACTTCACAATTATTGGCCAGATTTCACAATAATCTTGATTGTGTAGTGTGTAGGAATGAGCATATCAGCATTTCACCAATAAAATGGTCAAAAATGGCCAGAAATGCTGGTTTTCAATTATACAATCAGTAAGTCTTTACAAAACTAATGGTGCAGTGTGTGTGCATTCTCCATAATCTGATCATATTTCCTACTGTTTATCCGGATAATCTTTCTTGGTGGATATATGCAAATTCAGTGTGGTGTAGCAGAAACTTGCTAACTTTCAAAATAAATTGCTTAGTTTGAAGCGCCAAGATTGGGACCTTCCACTGACAGAGAAATTGCAGTACAATTTTCAGTACGATAAAAAAAAAAACATACTGTAGTATGTACCTAGCTTTACTTTATTCACAAATATTTGCAGGATCTGAGCATTATGTAATAGCCAGCACAATGCAGGAACTGGCATGATTTTGGCAAGGCTGACGATATTTTTGAAGTGGCAATCATTTAAAAGGCAAAACCAACCATTTCAATGATTGCCACTATAAATATATATACAGACATAATCACTGGAATTGCACCTGTGCCAGCATCTTTGCAGGTTACTACATAAGCCCCTATTAATCTAGAATACATTGTGAGGTTAACATTACACTAGAGGCATGGTGGAGTGTTCCTAATATTGTGGCAATGCACAGCCTGCACTGACCATATAGTGCCAGAATGTCAACTATTGCAGAGTTTCCCTCTGAAAGCCAAAATATACAATACACCACTCAGGGCCGGTGCTAGGGTGTTCAGCACCCCCCTGCAAACTATAAATTTGCGCCCTCCCATACTTTACAAAGGGACAACGCACATAATGCTTTTACACATAATTCTCCCTGTAGCAATGCCGCTTACACACGTAACGCTCCCTGTGATAGTGCCGCTTATACACAACGACCCGTGATGGAGTGGCACTTACACACGTACAGCCCCCTGCAGTAGTGATGCTTACACACGTAATGCCCCCTGTACCAGTGATGCTTATACAAGACCACGTGATGCTTATACAAGATGCAGTGACGCTTACACATGCAACGCCCCTGTACCAGTGATGCTTGCACACATAACGCCCCCTGTAGCAGTGGCGCTTATACAAGATGCAGTGGTTTCGATTTACAGTAAATACAGAATCCAATGAACATAATACAGGAGTGATACAGCCATTTTGGATAGTAAATTTCAAGGATTATGTATCCTACCCATGAAAGTACCAGGCATGGAAGCCCTCTTGTGTACACTACATAGGTTACACTGGGTGGAATAGGCAATGCCTGGAAAATATGACACATATTGGGGATGCTACAGAATACTAAATCAAATGCAGGATCCTTGCAAAATCTACAGATCCATGCATTGGTTATCCTACCCACGAGAGTACCAGGTGAGGCAACCATCTATATTACAATGTGTAAGATAAGTAATACATGGAATTAAGCATAAATGGATAAATGAAAAGTTTCTCATATTATACACACTGCATAAATAGTTCTACATGTTGTTCATCCATGAAAGTACCAGACAAGGCAGCCATGTGGGTTGCACTACATAGGCTACATTTGGCAGTACATGCAATCAGTAGAAGTTTATTATATGGGAAGTAGTTAGCATCACAATGTATGGGATGCTGTCGGTCAGTGGAATCCTGATACCTGCCAGAATGTCGATGATGGAATTCTGGCTGCTGGAATTCCGACCTTAAGTATGTTGGGGAGGGATAAGGTTAGGCTGTGGGGGGGGAAGGGGGGGTAGTGTTAGGCTGTGGAGTGGGAGGGTTAGGGCTAGGCTGCAAGAAGGGCAAGTTAGGGCTAGGTTGTGGAAAGGGAGGGTTAGAGTTAGGGGAAGGGTTAGGGTTAGTTTAGTTGAGTGTCCCTGATGGGATTATGGCAGTTAGGATGCCAGGGTCAGTATTCTGACCTCCAGCATCCTAACTGCCAGCATTCCAAACCCAACCCAATTATACAGCAGAAGGATTACAGGAATTAAAAATATAGATAACAAAGATGACAGAAAAAAAAGTGGCTTAATGCAAATTGCAATAAATGGGCATGACTTACATGGGGAAGTTGGAGGAGTATGGAGTAGTAGCATTCCTGAGGTGCAGTGGCTGATAAATTGTTTAACTTGTGATTAGAGAGTACAATAGGCCAAACCCCTGTTCTATTTCCAAGCTTTAGCTGACGTGCTTAAACTGCAGGCTTGAAGATGACAGGCCAAGCCTGTGTGTGCAGATGATGTACTATTGTAGGAGATACTTGGTCAACTGGTACAGGGGGAGGGAGTATTTGAGCAATTTGTTCAGCAAGCTAATTAATGAGGGGCATGTTGCAGGCTCACATTTACAAACTTTCAAGCAGACAATTCTTAAAGTGTGAAAGTTCAGGTAGGCAGAAATGAAACCATCAGGTATGGAAGATGGAAATATCTGTGGAGAGATGAGAGATAGTTTTGAAACTCCTGTTCTAACTCCATGCTTTAGCTGACATGCTTGAGCTGCAGGCTTGAAGATGGAAGGCCAAGCCTGTGTATCAAGATAAATGGAAAATATTTTGGCCAATAGCTTGAAAATGTATGTAACAATTTTAATCAATTTTAAATAACTTTATATTATCTGAAAAACGTTTTTAGCTTTTTACATAGTAAACAAAATGAAAACTGTTCTATAAATATATGCTACCAAATGATAAATTTATCTGTCCCCAAAAATGTCAAATTCACTTTCGTAAACTTAGAAATTCTGTAAAAAAAAAAAGTAATTTTCAGTTAAATTGTCACATTACAATAAATGTGAAACCTAGACACGCCATAAAGATCTTTTTAGAAATCTACAACATATACATTATATATTTTTTTAAATAAGCTGCTGTTTAAAAAGTTTTTTTTAGTAAAAAAAAACTTGCTTTAAAATTGGTTTTGAAGAAAAAATTTAAATAAGAAGTAACGTGAAGTAAAGTGACGCAAAATAGCTTATTAATTAAAACATTATTTACATTTTATTTATTTTGTGCACATAAAGTTGTCCATATTGGAGCAGCAGTTCTTCCTAATTAACCCAAAATGGGCATTGCTTGTATAAAAAGTAGACTTTTTATATAAGTAAAACCTTATGAATAATCTTATTTTGTTTATAAAGACAATTTACAGTGCCGCTGTGTCCCTGACATTACCCCACACAAGCCTAAACCTCATCCTTGTATAGATGAGCAGCCATCAGTATTTCCCTCTGCAGTGGTAACATAGGGCTTTACCTACAGTGACAGACAACCAAGTCACCACTTTCATAGCAGCCTGGTATTGGTGAGTCCCCGCCACCTCATTCAGCCAGAACCTAAAAACAGATGTTGACAGACAGCAACTGCAGACAGGTGACTTATTACCGCTATCACCTCTTTCACAGCACCGCAATGTCTATGAGC
The DNA here is from genome assembly GCF_028390025.1 of Pseudophryne corroboree. Classification (NCBI taxonomy): domain Eukaryota; kingdom Metazoa; phylum Chordata; class Amphibia; order Anura; family Myobatrachidae; genus Pseudophryne; species Pseudophryne corroboree. The sequence goes on along the minus strand of NC_086453.1, from coordinate 272,631,512 downwards.
CTCTGCTCATACTACAGCCAGGACTATTGACAGCAGCTGGAAAACTTTGCTCCTATTGAGGTGATTTATAGCATCCAATATTCTGTCATTTAAGGAGTGTGTGCTTGCAGTTCACAGAGGCCTATAAGCACCTTTAGGTTGAGGTGTTTTTGAAAAAACTGTTAATGCTCTCACAGGATCCTACTTGCACCAGTTCACACCCGCAGCTAATATAACTGTGAGCTGAGAGGATACTGACTGCTTCAAAAGTGAGGTTTTCAAGAGCATCAGCAATCTGCCTATTATAAGTTTGACGTAATCATTTGTGACTGCCTACTATAGAAATCTATGGTTATTTAATCAGGAATATTTAGACATTCTCTTAATAGGAATGACTAGCATTAAAGTGTTGTGGCTGTTGGTGCCACCATCAGACCCACTGGGACTCTAGGGAACACTTGCTTGCTATTCTGCTCCTTTTGGAAAAATACATTCACATACTGTATATCAGCATTGTGGGAATGTATATTTGATGAAGCACTGCAATTATTTTATTGTATTGATGGTTGAATGTTTTTATATAGTTTTTATTATGTTGCATTTAAGTAGGATATTGTCTATATTTACAGTGATCAGAAATAGTCTATTTTTGGCCATGTTTTAGGCCTTTCTGCCCTGAGGGAAAGTAGTTTTACCCAGCAGCCTTCTGACACTGGTTAACACTAATTGGGGCACACTGAATATTCCTTATTTTCTGCAGCAACTTACAGATGTTTAGTATGAGAGGACAATAATGTTTTATGTTTATTATATCTCAATAAATAATGTAATGATAATACTACAAAGTTAATAATTGCATTCATTTAGAATGACATACTGTATGCACATTTTTTGGATTGTAAGATTGGTGTAACTGGTGTATTACTGCTTCTAATAGTCAAAATTGATTTCTAATAATTAACATATAATTATTATCATAATAGGTGAGTGTTTCGTTCTTTCATGTTTAAAAGATTAAAGATACAATTGAGTTGATCTATTATATCCTGAGCATTGCCTGTCAAATACAAACTCACAGATAGGCATGCCCCTGAATGACATGGCACACAATGATTGGTTATTGTACCATATAAAAGTATCCCTGGCTTTCCAGCTTGGGTTAGCCTTGATAAAGTTTTTAAGTAAAACGTACATTGGGGTTTTAACTATGGGGGTAATTCCAAGTTGATCGCAGCAAGAATTTTGTTAGCAGTTGGGTAAAACCATGTGCACTGCAGGGGAGGCAGATATAACATGTGCAGAAAGAGTTAGATTTGGGTGGGTTATTTTGTTTCTGTGCAGGGTAAATACTGGCTGCTTTATTTTTACACTGCAAATTAGATTGCAGATTGAATACACCACACCCAAATCTAACTCTCTCTGCACATGTTAAATCTGCCTCCCCTGCAGTGCACATGGTTTTGCCCAACTGCTAACAAAATTCCTGCTGCGATCAACTTGGAATTACCCCCTATGTGTTTTGGTCTATTTCAATATTTGTGTTTGTAATGTATTCAACTGCCCAAACCAGTGGACTGCTTTAAAAATATAATTGCCACTAAAACTTTATTGTGATACAGTCTGTACTAGTCAGGACTGTCTTCTTTTTGATCAGTTATCTAATAACTACACACTAGTTATTAAATAACACATGTGTGTGTATTAATTGTTACTCTTTTAATTGATATTAAAATAATTTATTTCATTTGTATGCACTCTCTTATGATAATATCATTACTTTATTGTTTAAATAACATGCTAGAAACAATCTGAATCAACAGGCAGTCTAAATTAAAAATTTACTATGGAAAACCCATAGCAATGCAGTGAATGATTTGTCAGATAATATGTAGCAAGAATAGTCCAAATCTTCAGACTACCTTCTCTGGAATAGTTTTTGAAACTCTATTACATACTGTAACAGCTCACATTAGCAGACTGTTCCTGAAGGAGCAGTCAGAATTATTATTTAATGAGATAAATATAATTATGCAGACCATCCTTACTGAACTAGTCAATGAAACAGTCCATGCTCCTTAACAATCATCTAGATAATGCTTATTCTGGTATGACCAGTCAGATACAATGTAGTAAGAACTAGTGATGAGCACCGGAAATTTTTCGGGTTTTGTGTTTTGGTTTTGGGTTCGGTTACGCGGCCGTGTTTTGGGTTCGAACGCGTTTTGGCAAAACCTCACCGAATTTTTTTTGTCGGATTCGGGTGTGTTTTGGATTCGGGTGTTTTTTTCAAAAAACCCTAAAAAACAGCTTAAATCATAGAATTTGGGGGTCATTTTGATCCCAAAGTATTATTAACCTCAATAACCATAATTTCCACTCATTTTCAGTCTATTCTGAACACCTCACACCTCAAAATATTATTTTTAGTCCTAAAATTTGCACCGAGGTCGCTGGATGGCTAAGCTAAGCGACCCAAGTGGCCGACACAAACACCTGGCCCATCTAGGAGTGTCACTGCAGTGTCACGCAGGATGGCCCTTCCAAAAAACACTCCCCAAACAGCACATGACGCAAAGAAAAAAGAGGCGCAATGAGGTAGCTGTGTGAGTAAGCTAAGTGACCCTAGTGGCCGACACAAACACCTGGCCCATCTAGGAGTGGCACTGCAGTGTCACGCAGGATGGCCCTTCCAAAAAACACTCCCCAAACAGCACATGACGCAAAGAAAAAAAGAGGCGCAATGAGGTAGCTGTGTGAGTAAGCTAAGCGATGTCACAACTGAGGGCCTGAGCTGACGGGAGGCAGCCTCAGTTGTAGGGGCTGAGATGTACCGGAACCTGGGAGGTTGTATCAGACCCCTGGACATGTAAGTAACATGAATAATAACTGCCCGAAGGCGTGACCACGACAACTTGGATAAAAGTCAATGATGTTTATTATGACAACTCCGCAACACAGCAGCAGTAAAAGAAAACGTAAAAGTCAGCAAAGAATAAATACAGTTCCTGGGTACTACAGGATGGCAGGAGCCACAGAGCACTGGTAGTGTGAGATAGTTCTTATGATCTTCTAGATGGAAAGTCCTTACCAGGCCCGACTGTAGCAATGGAGATAACCCAGGATTGTGCCAGCTGGTGTTCCAGGAAAAGCTGGGTTGCTGAAGATAAAACAGCTGCTGTGGATACTGGCTGGAACCAGACTGTTGTTACACGGAGTGGATACTGGCTGGAACCAGTTAAATAATAAATGAACTTGGGAGCGATGAAATATGAACTGAAATGTAGAACTTGAGAGCGGAGAAATAATAATACCGGTGGAGAGTGGTAAAGTGTAGAAAGGACACCGGCCCTTTAAGGGAAGCTGTACTCTGCTGGAAGCTGAGCTGGAAGCAGGTAATGTTGTAGCTGGAAACAGATGAATCCACAATGGATTGGAGAGTCAGGCTACACCGCAGGTGGAATGCTGGTGCGGGTCTCTGTGGTGGAAGTCTTGAGACAGGAGCTGGAACCTGGAAGACAATCACAGGAGAGAGACAAACAGGAACTAGGTTTGACAACCAAAGCACTGACGCCTTCCTTGCTCAGGCACAGTGTATTTATACCTGCAGCAAGGAAGGGATTGGCTAGGCAATTATGCAGATTATCAATACTGAGGACAGATTGGTGGAAATGATCAGCTGACAGAATCCAAGATGGCTGCACCCATGCAGACACTTGGAGGGAAGTTTGGTTTGTAATCCATGTGGTAATGAAAACAGTAATGGCGGCGCCGGCCACCGGAGACAGGAGGCGCCAGGCTGACAGATGCACATCCAACCACGCGGACACAGCGGAGGCCGCGGCTGACGTAATCGCCACTCAGACACTCTGCATGCAGAAGTTCAGGGACGGCGGCGGAGGCCGCGGGAGACGCCATGCCAGGTGTAATATGGCGTTTACTGTGACAGCGTCCCAGAGTGACAGGAGAGGATACAGGAATGTACACATCAGGATAACAGATGGGATCCGGTCCTGGAGCGCTGAGCCAGCCTTAGGAGGCATCTGATGGGTAAGAAATGACGTCCAGATACCCGGATCGTGACAGCACCCCCCCCTTTAGGAGTGGCCCCAGGACACTTCTTTGGCTTTTGAGGAAACTTGGAATGGAATCTCCGGACCAAGGCAGGAGCATGGACATCAGAAGCATTGGTCCATGAACGTTCCTCAGGACCATAACCCTTCCAGTCAATAAGATATTGTAGTTGACCGTAACGGTGACGTGAGTCCAGGATCTTGGCCACTTCATACTCAACGCCTCGTTGAGTTTGGACTTTCGGAGTTGGAGGAAGTGAGGAATGAAACCGATTCAAGATCAGCGGTTTCAACAGGGAAACATGGAATGTCCTGGGTATTTTTAAGAAGGGAGGCAACTGGAGTCTGTAAGCAACAGGATTGATGACTTGTTCAATCTTGAAAGGACCGATATAGCGAGGTGCAAACTTCATACTGGGAACTCTTAACCTCAAATTCTTCGTGGATAACCATACCCGATCACCCACCTTGAGAGCAGGAACTGCTCGACGCTTCTTATCCGCAAACTTCTTGTACCTGAACGATGCCTTGAGCAGAGCTGATCGTACGCTCTTCCAGATATTGGCAAACTGATGCAAGGTGATATCCACTGCGGGAACAGAAGTTGCTGGAAGCGGTTGGAACTCAAGGACTTTAGGGTGGAATCCAAAGTTAGTGAAGAATGGTGTTGAAGCAGATGAAGAATGATACTGGTTGTTATGACAGAACTCGGCCCAGGGAAGTAATTGAACCCAGTCATCTTGAGAGGAGGACACATAGATGCGGAGGAAGGCCTCCAAGTCCTGATTCACCCTCTCGGTTTGACCATTGGTCTGAGGATGGTAAGCCGTGGAAAACTTTAGCTTGACTTGGAGGACTTGACATAAACTTCGCCAGAATTTGGCTGTGAATTGAACTCCTCGATCTGAGATAATTTCTTCAGGAAGACCGTGGAGTCGGAAGATCTCTTGTATGAATACTTGTGCCAACTTGGAAGCTGACGGAAGACCGGTGAGAGGAATGAAGTGTGCCATCTTGGTGAACCGGTCAACTACCACCCAGATGGTATTGAACTTGTTGCACATGGGTAAGTCTGTAATGAAATCCATCGACAAGTGGGTCCATGGTCGACGGGGAACGGATAGTGGAACCAGTTGCCCCGCAGGCGACTGGCGGGATACTTTATGTTGGGCACACTTTGGGCAAGATGCAATAAACTCCAAGACGTCCTTTTTCAGAGTTGGCCACCAATAGGACCTAGAGATAAACTCCAGGGTTTTTTGGATACCTGTATGTCCGGCAAAACGGGAAGCATGGGCCCAATGCATGAGCTTCTTCCTTAGCATCGGCTTCACAAAACTTTTCCCTGATGGGGGCGTAGAGTCCATCCCTACCGTGGAGAATGCCAACGGATTTATAATAGGATGCTTGTCTGAAGACTCTGACTCATTTTCTTGCTCCCATGAGCGGGAAAGGGCATCGGCCTTGCGATTCTGAGAGCCCGGACAGAACTGGAGTTTAAAGTCGAACCTGGAAAAGAAAAGTGCCCATCTGGCCTGACGAGGGTTGAGACATTGTGCGCCCTTCAGGTATAAAAGGTTCTTGTGGTCTGTAAGTATGGTGATTGAATGAGAAGCTCCCTCCAACAGATACCTCCACTCTTCTAGAGCAACCTTGATGGCTAGCAACTCCTGGTCGCCAATGGCATAGTTGCGCTCAGCTGGGGAGAACTTCCGGGAGAAGAAACTGCAAGGGTGTAAATGGCCATCTTTAGCCCTCTGAGATAACACCGCTCCTACTCCAACGGAGGAGGCATCCACCTCTAAGATGAAAGGAGAGTCGATGTCAGGCTGTTTCAGAACAGGCGCAGAGATGAACCTTTGTTTTAAAAGATGAAAAGCTTGCATGGCTTCTTCAGACCATTTGGACGGGTTAGCACCCTTCTTAGTGAAAGCAGTAATAGGCGCCACAATGGTGGAAAAGTCTCGTATAAACTTTCGGTAATAGTTGGCGAACCCTAAGAACCTCTGGACCCCTTTGAGGGTTAAGGGTACCGGCCAATTTTGGATTGCTTGTAGTTTCTCAGGATCCATCTCTAGTCCGGAACCGGACACAATGTACCCTAGAAACGGAATGGACTTGACTTCAAAGACGCATTTTTCTAATTTGCAATAGAGATGATTGACACGGAGACGGGACAGAACCTCTTTAACCCAAAAACGATGTTCCTCTAAATCGTTGGCAAAAATGAGGATATCGTCTAGATAGACCACGACATGACGGTATAGAATGTCTCTGAAGATCTCATTGACAAAATGCTGGAAGACAGCTGGAGCATTGCTCAATCCGAAGGGCATGACGAGGTACTCATAATGTCCGTCACGGGTGTTAAAGGCGGTCTTCCACTCGTCACCCTCACGGATCCGGATGAGATTGTATGCACCTCTCAAGTCCAGCTTTGTAAAGATGGTAGCTCCGCTAACTCTGTCAAAGAGCTCAGTAATCAGGGGTAAAGGATAACGGTTCTTGATGGTAATGTCGTTCAAACCTCTGTAGTCGATGCACGGACGCAGACCACCATCTTTCTTTTTTACAAAAAAGAAGCCTGCGCCGGCTGGAGAAGAAGAAGATCGAATGAACCCCTTTGCTAGGTTCTCTTTAATGTATTCCTCCATAGAATGCGTCTCAGGCAGAGACAACGGATAAGTTCGGCCTCGAGGTGGAACCTTCCCTGGAACGAGATCAATCGGGCAGTCCCATTCTCTATGAGGAGGAAGGATATCAGCAGAAGCTTTACTGAACACATCCGTGAAATCTTGATATGGAGGAGGTGGAACATCAGACGACCTGGGGGAGGAAGAACAGACAGGCAATACTTTAAACAAACATGTCTCAGCACAGGAGGAACCCCATGCCAGGATTTGCGTAGTCGTCCAATCAATTGTAGGATTGTGAAGACGGAGCCATGGAAGGCCCAGGACCACAGGATGTGTGGCTCTTGGAATCACTAAAAAAGAAATAAATTCAGAATGAAGAACTCCCACTCTCAGACGAACTGGTAGAGTCCTTAGGGAAATAACTGCATCAAAAATCTTGCTGCCATCCACGGCAGTTAAGGAGATGGACGAAGGAAGTCTCTCGGTGGGTAGGGACCACCGTTTAACATAGGCTTCGGTAATAAAGTTCCCAGCTGCTCCGGAATCAAGGAGGGCAATGACGTTCCGATAACGTTGAGCAATTTGGAGCGACACTGGGAGATTACAATCATGAGGAGATGGAGAGGAGATCATTACTCCTAGCCGGCCCTCTCCTGGGCGAGCTAGGGTTTGGAGTTTTCCCGGACATTCGGGACAGGCATTGATGGTGTGAGACGGAGCTGCACAGTAAAGACAAAGAGACTTGGAGAGACGTCTTCGGCGCTCAGCAGGTGTTAAACGGGAACGGCCAATTTGCATGGGCTCATCTTTAGTTGGTGACAGTTGGCGAGGAGGAGGAGCAGAATATTTTGGAGCAGATGATCTTCCACGCTCAATTGCTCTCTCCCTGAAACGTAAATCAACTTTCGTGCAGAGTGAGATTAGCTCATCTAACTTAGAAGGTAAGTCTCTGGTAGCTAACTCATCTTTAATAAGCTCAGATAAGCCATGCCAGAATGCAGCATACAGGGCCTCGTCGTTCCATGCCAGTTCGGATGCCAGGATCTGGAACTGTATCAGATATTGTCCTACAGTACGTGACCCCTGGCGTAAACGGAGAATCTCGGATGAAGCTGAGGTTACCCGGCCTGGCTCGTCGAAGATGCGCCTGAATGTTGACACAAAGGCAGTGTAGGAAGATAGCAGGGTGTCGGACCTCTCCCATAACGGTGATGCCCAATCAAGGGCTGAGCCACTGAGAAGAGAAATAATGTAGGCAATTTTTGTACGGTCACTGGGAAAATTGCCAGGTTGTAGCTCAAACTGAATCTCACACTGGTTGAGAAATCCCCTGCAGAATCTTGGAGATCCGTCAAATTTTGCTGGCGTTGGAAGATGAAGACGCGGAGCAGAAATGGGTAAGGTGGGTGGGGTTATAGCTGGAGTCACTGTGGTTGACGCACCAGACGCGCCTGATCCACGGAGAGTTGTCTGAATCCCATCCAGCCGAGTAGAGAGATCCTGGAGACAGCGGATGATGTGGCCCTGTGCAGCCTCCTGATGTTCTAGTCGGGCTGCCAGTTCTTGCATCGGCCTGGCTGCTTGATCCTGGTCTCCGGCTGGATTCATTAGGTCAGTGCTTACTGTCACAACTGAGGGCCTGAGCTGACGGGAGGCAGCCTCAGTTGTAGGGGCTGAGATGTACCGGAACCTGGGAGGTTGTATCTGACCCCTGGACATGTAAGTAACATGAATAATAACTGCCCGAAGGCGTGACCACGACAACTTGGATAAAAGTCAATGATGTTTATTATGACAACTCCGCAACACAGCAGCAGTAAAAGAAAACGTAAAAGTCAGCAAAGAATAAATACAGTTCCTGGGTACTACAGGATGGCAGGAGCCACAGAGCACTGGTAGTGTGAGATAGTTCTTATGATCTTCTAGATGGAAAGTCCTTACCAGGCCCGACTGTAGCAATGGAGATAACCCAGGATTGTGCCAGCTGGTGTTCCAGGAAAAGCTGGGTTGCTGAAGATAAAACAGCTGCTGTGGATACTGGCTGGAACCAGACTGTTGTTAGCACGGAGTGGATACTGGCTGGAACCAGTTAAATAATAAATGAACTTGGGAGCGATGAAATATGAACTGAAATGTAGAACTTGAGAGCGGAGAAATAATAATACCGGTGGAGAGTGGTAAAGTGTAGAAAGGACACCGGCCCTTTAAGGGAAGCTGTACTCTGCTGGAAGCTGAGCTGGAAGCAGGTAATGTTGTAGCTGGAAACAGATGAATCCACAATGGATTGGAGAGTCAGGCTACACCGCAGGTGGAATGCTGGTGCGGGTCTCTGTGGTGGAAGTCTTGAGACAGGAGCTGGAACCTGGAAGACAATCACAGGAGAGAGACAAACAGGAACTAGGTTTGACAACCAAAGCACTGACGCCTTCCTTGCTCAGGCACAGTGTATTTATACCTGCAGCAAGGAAGGGATTGGCTAGGCAATTATGCAGATTATCAATACTGAGGACAGATTGGTGGAAATGATCAGCTGACAGAATCCAAGATGGCTGCGCCCATGCAGACACTTGGAGGGAAGTTTGGTTTGTAATCCATGTGGTAATGAAAACAGTAATGGCGGCGCCGGCCACCGGAGACAGGAGGCGCCAGGCTGACAGATGCACATCCAACCACGCGGACACAGCGGAGGCCGCGGCTGACGTAATCGCCACTCAGACACTCTGCATGCAGAAGTTCAGGGACGGCGGCGGAGGCCGCGGGAGACGCCATGCCAGGTGTAATATGGCGTTTACTGTGACAGCGTCCCAGAGTGACAGGAGAGGATACAGGAATGTACACATCAGGATAACAGATGGGATCCGGTCCTGGAGCGCTGAGCCAGCCTTAGGAGGCATCTGATGGGTAAGAAATGACGTCCAGATACCCGGATCGTGACAAGCGACCCTAGTGGCCGACACAAACACCTGGCCCATCTAGGAGTGGCACTGCAGTGTCACGCAGGATGGCCCTTCCAAAAAACACTCCCCAAACAGCACATGACGCAAAGAAAAAAAGAGGCACAATGAGGTAGCTGTGTGAGTAAGCTAAGCGACCCTAGTGGCCGACACAAACACCTGGCCCATCTAGGAGTGGCACTGCAGTGTCACGCAGGATGGCCCTTCCAAAAAACACCCCCCAAACAGCACATGACGCAAAGAAAAAAGAAAGAAAAAAGAGGTGCAAGATGGAATTGTCCTTGGGCCCTCCCACCCACCCTTATGTTGTATAAACAGGACATGCACACTTTAACCAACCCATCATTTCAGTGACAGGGTCTGCCACACGACTGTGACTGAAATGACGGGTTGGTTTGGACCCCCACCAAAAAAGAAGCAATTAATCTCTCCTTGCACAAACTGGCTCTACAGAGGCAAGATGTCCACCTCATCATCATCCTCCGATATATCACCGTGTACATCCCCCTCCTCACAGATTATCAATTCGTCCCCACTGGAATCCACCATCTCAGCTCCCTGTGTACTTTGTGGAGGCAATTGCTGCTGGTCAATGTCTCCACGGAGGAATTGATTATAATTCATTTTAATGAACATCATCTTCTCCACATTTTCTGGATGTAACCTCGTACGCCGATTGCTGACAAGGTGAGCGGCGGCACTAAACACTCTTTCGGAGTACACACTTGTGGGAGGGCAACTTAGGTAGAATAAAGCCAGTTTGTGCAAGGGCCTCCAAATTGCCTCTTTTTCCTGCCAGTATAAGTACGGACTGTCTGACGTGCCTACTTGGATGCGGTCACTCATATAATCCTCCACCATTCTTTCAATGGGGAGAGAATCATATGCAGTGACAGTAGACGACATGTCCGTAATCGTTGTCAGGTCCTTCAGTCCGGACCAGATGTCAGCATCAGCAGTCGCTCCAGACTGCCCTGCATCACCGCCAGCGGGTGGGCTCGGAATTCTGAGCCTTTTCCTCGCACCCCCAGTTGCAGGAGAATGTGAAGGAGGAGATGTTGACAGGTCGCGTTCCGCTTGACTTGACAATTTTGTCACCAGCAGTTCTTTGAACCCCAGCAGACTTGTGTCTGCCGGAAAGAGAGATCCAAGGTAGGTTTTAAATCTAGGATCGAGCACGGTGGCCAAAATGTAGTGCTCTGATTTCAACAGATTGACCACCCGTGAATCCTTGTTAAGCGAATTAAGGGCTCCATCCACAAGTCCCACATGCCTAGCGGAATCACTCTGTGTTAGCTCCTCCTTCAATGTCTCCAGCTTCTTCTGCAAAAGCCTGATGAGGGGAATGACCTGACTCAGGCTGGCAGTGTCTGAACTGACTTCACGTGTGGCAAGTTCAAAAGGTTGCAGAACCTTGCACAACGTTGAAATCATTCTCCACTGCGCTTGAGACAGGTGCATTCCACCTCCTATATCGTGCTCAGTTGTATAGGCTTGAATGGCCTTTTGCTGCTCCTCCAACCTCTGAAGCATATAGAGGGTTGAATTCCACCTCATTACCACTTCTTGCTTCAGATGATGGCAGGGCAGGTTCAGGCGTTTCTGGTGGTGCTCCAGTCTTCTGTACGTGGTGCCTGTACGCCGAAAGTGTCCCGCAATTCTTCTGGCCACCGACAGCATCTCTTGCACGCCCCTCTCGTTTTTTAAATAATTCTGCACCACCAAATTCAAGGTATGTGCAAAACATGGGACGTGCTGGAATTTGCCCAGATTTAATGCACACACAATATTGCTGGCGTTGTCCGATGCCACAAATCCACAGGAGAGTCCAATTGGGGTAAGCCATTCTGCGATGATCTTCCTCAGTTGCCGTAAGAGGTTTTTAGCTGTGTGCGTATTCTGGAAAGCGGTGATACAAAGCGTAGCCTGCCTAGGAAAGAGTTGGCATTTGCGAGATGCTGCTACTGGTGCCGCCGCTGCTGTTCTTGCGGCGGGAGTCCATACATCTACCCAGTGGGCTGTTACAGTCATATAGTCCTGAGTCTGCCCTGCTCCACTTGTCCACATGTCCGTGGTTAAGTGGACATTGGGTACAACTGCATTTTTTAGGACACTGGTGAGTCTTTTTCTGAGGTCTGTGTACATTTTCGGTATCGCCTGCCTAGAGAAATGGAACCTAGATGGTATTTGGTACCGGGGACATAGTACCTCCAACAAGTCTCTAGTTGCCTCTGCAGTAATGATGGATACCGGAACCACGTTTCTCACCGCCCAGGATGCCAAGGCCTCAGTTATCCGCTTTGCAGCAGGATGACTGCTGTGATATTTCATCTTCCTCGCAAAGGACTGTTGGACAGTCAATTGCTTGGTGGAAGTAGTAAAAGTGGTCTTACGAGTACGACTTCCCCTCTGGGATGACCATCGACTCCCAGCAGCAACAACAGCAGCGCCAGCAGCAGTAGGCGTTACACGCAAGGATGCATCGGAGGAATCCCAGGCAGGAGAGGACTCGTCAGAATTGCCAGTGACATGGCCTGCAGGACTATTGGCATTCCTGGGGAAGGAGGAAATTGACACTGAGGGAGTTGGTGGGGTGGTTTGCGTGAGCTTGGTTACAAGAGGAAGGGATTTACTGGTCAGTGGACTGCTTCCGCTGTCGCCCAAAGTTTTTGAACTTGTCACTGACTTATGATGAATGCGCCGCAGGTGACGTATAAGGGAGGATGTTCCGAGGTGGTTAACGTCCTTACCCCTACTTATTACAGCTTGACAAAGGCAACACACGGCTTGACAAATGTTGTCCGCATTTCTGTTGAAATACTTCCACACCGAAGAGCTGATTTTTTTGGTATTTTCACTAGGCATGTCAATGGCCCTATTCCTCCCACGGACAACAGGTGTCTCCCCGGGTGCCTGACTTAAACAAACCACCTCACCATCAGAATCCTCCTGGTCAATTTCCTCCCCAGCGCCAGCAACACCCATATCCTCCTCATCCTGGTGTACTTCAACACTGACATCTTCAATCTGACTATCAGGAACTGGACTGCGGGTGCTCCTTCCAGCACTTGCAGGGGGCGTGCAAATGGTGGAAGGCGCATGCTCTTCACGTCCAGTGTTGGGAAGGTCAGGCATCGCAAACGACACAATTGGACTCTCCTTGTGGATTTGTGATTTCGAAGAACGCACAGTTCTTTGCTGTGCTTTTGCCAGCTTGAGTCTTTTCATTTTTCTAGCGAGAGGCTGAGTGCTTCCATCCTCATGTGAAGCTGAACCACTAGCCATGAACATAGGCCAGGGCCTCAGTCGTTCCTTGCCACTCCGTGTGGTAAATGGCATATTGGCAAGTTTACGCTTCTCCTCCGACAATTTTATTTTAGATTTTTGAGTCCTTTTTTTACTGATATTTGGTGTTTTGGATTTTACATGCTCTGTACTATGACATTGGGCATCGGCCTTGGCAGACGACGTTGCTGGCATTTCATCGTCTCGGCCATGACTAGTGGCAGCAGCTTCAGCACGAGGTGGAAGTCGATCTTGATCTTTCCCTATTTTTGGAACCTCAACATTTTTGTTCTCCATATTTTAATAGGCACAACTAAAAGGCACCTCAGGTAAACAATGGAGATGGATGGATACTAGTATACTTATGGATTGACGAGCGACTGCCGACACAGAGGTAGCTACAGCCGTGGACTACCGTACTGCGTCTGCTGCTAATATAGACTGGATGATATTGAGATATAAAATATATATATATCACTACTGCAGCCGGACAGGTATATATTATATAATGACGGACCTGCTGGACACTGTCAGCACTGCAGACTCCTAAAGTAAGCTACTAGTATCAAGAAGATAGAAAGAAAAAAAAACACCACAGGTAGGTGGTATACAATTATGGATGGACGAGTGACTGCCGACACAGAGGTAGCTACAGCCGTGGACTACCGTACTGCGTCTGCTGCTAATATAGACTGGATGATAATGATATAAAAAATATATATATATCACTACTGCAGCCGGACAGGTATATATTATATAATGACGGACCTGCTGGACACTGTCAGCTCAGCTCTGCAGACTCCTAAAGTAAGCTACTAGTATCAAGAAGATAGAAAAAAAAAAACACCACAGGTAGGTGGTATACAATTATGGATGGACGAGCGACTGCCGACACAGAGGTAGCTACAGCCGTGGACTACCGTTCTGCGTCTGCTGCTAATATAGACTGGATGATAATGAGATATAAAATATATATATATCACTACTGCAGCCGGACAGGTATATATTATATAATGACGGACCTGCTGGACACTGTCAGCTCAGCACTGCAGACTCCTAAAGTAAGCTACTAGTATCAAGAAGATAGAAAGAAAAAAAAACACCACGGGTAGGTGGTATACAATTATGGATGGACGAGCGACTGCCGACACAGAGGTAGCTACAGCCGTGGACTACCGTACTGCGTCTGCTGCTAATATAGACTGGATGATAATGATATAAAAAAAATATATATATATCACTACTGCAGCCGGACAGGTATATATTATATAATGACGGACCTGCTGGACACTGTCAGCTCAGCACTGCAGACTCCTAAAGTAAGCTACTAGTATCAAGAAGATAGAAAAAAAAAAAACACCACAGGTAGGTGGTATACAATTATGGATGGACGAGCGACTGCCGACACAGAGGTAGCTACAGCCGTGGACTACCGTTCTGCGTCTGCTGCTAATATAGACTGGATGATAATGAGATATAAAATATATATATATCACTACTGCAGCCGGACAGGTATATATTATATAATGACGGACCTGCTGGACACTGTCAGCTCAGCACTGCAGACTCCTAAAGTAAGCTACTAGTATCAAGAAGATAGAAAGAAAAAAAAACACCATGGGTAGGTGGTATACAATTATGGATGGACGAGCGACTGCCGACACAGAGGTAGCTACAGCCGTGGACTACCGTACTGCGTCTGCTGCTAATATAGACTGGATGATAATGATATAAAAAAAATATATATATATCACTACTGCAGCCGGACAGGTATATATTATATAATGACGGACCTGCTGGACACTGTCAGCTCAGCACTGCAGACTCCTAAAGTAAGCTACTAGTATCAAGGAGATAGAAGAAAAAAAAAACACCACGGGTAGGTGGTATACAATTATGGATGGACGAGCGACTGCCGACACAGAGGTAGCTACAGCCGTGGACTACCGTACTGCGTCTGCTGCAGTGCTAATATAGACTGGATGATAATGATATAAAAAATATATATATATATCTACTGCAGCCGGACAGGTATATATTATATAATGACGGACCTGCTGGACACTGTCAGCAGAATGCGTTTATAGATTAAAACACCACACGACGAGTGTTTAACTTTTTCAGGCAGACAATCACAATATACTGGTGGTCAGTGGTCACTGGTCAGTCACACTGGCACTGGCAGTGGCACTCTGGCAGCAAAAGTGTGCACTGTTAAAATATGTACTCCTGCTATAACTGCTCCCCAGTCTCCCCCACAATTAAGCTGTGTGAGCAGTGAGCACTCAGCACAGTCAGATATACAGTATTACATAGATGATGCAGCACACTGAGGGCACACTGAGGCTGAGCACAGATATGGTATGTGACTGTGTCACACTGTGTATCGTTTTTTTTCAGGCAGAGAACGGATTAATTAAACTGGTGGTCACTGGTCACACTATCAGCAAGTAGTACTCCTAATATGCTCCCCAAAATTAGTAAATCAAGTGTCTCTACTCTCTACTACTCTCTAGTCTACTCTAAACGGAGAGGACGCCAGCCACGTCCTCTCCCTATCAATCTCAATGCACGTGTGAAAATGGCGGCGACGCGCGGCTCCTTATATAGAATCCGAGTCTCGCGATAGAATACGAGCCTCGCGAGAATCCGACAGCGGGATGATGACGTTCGGGCGCGCTCGGGTTAACCGAGCAAGGCGGGAAGATCCGAGTCTGCCTCGGACCCGTGTAAAAAGCGTGAAGTTCGGGGGGGTTCGGTTTCCGAGAAACCGAACCCGCTCATCACTAGTAAGAACAGCCTTAATAAGCAGGCTGTCCTTATCATACTAGTCATTATAATTATAATACAGTTGTACTAGTCATTATACAGATATCTAATGAGAGTGAGCCAACAGGTCCCAACTGTCTGTTAGGGGGACATTAACTAAGCAGTGATAAAAGTGGAGAAGTGAAGCAGTGGATAAGTTGCCTATGGCAACCAATCAGCATTGACGTAACATTTATAATTTGCATACTATATAGTTGTACGGAGCAGCTGATTGGTGGCCACGGGCAACTTCTCCACTGGCTCACTTCTCCACTTTTATCACTGCTTAGTAAATGCATACCTCCGTCACTATGCAACTAGAATGCATGAGGAGACTATGCTGATTAAGGCGATGCTGTATATGAAACTTATGTTGTGTGTGACTTAGTTTGTATATGGAGTAGAACAGGATATGTATTGAAAAAATCTGCAGCTGGTACATTATAACACTTTGTATGCAGATTCAGAGACTCAGTCACACATAGATATACAAGCTAAACCAAAACAACTCCCCCCCCCCCCCCCCCCCCCCCGCGCTGTAAATCTACATGAAGCAATAGGGCATAAATACACTTGACTCACTAAATAATAAAAAATAATTACTTTGATCGTTAATGACTAGTCATATATTATTTAGGAAATCAACAAAATAGCATATAACAATATAAAATACAATAGATTAAGAGAGGTGGATCATACTGTATATAAATCTGCATAATGGATATACAGGTTGAGTATCACATATCCAAAATGCTTGGGACCAGAGGTATTTTGGATATCGTATTTTTCCGTATTTTGGAATAATTGCATACTATAATGAGATATCATGGTGTTGGGACCTAAGTCTAAGCACAGAATACATTTATGTTACATATACACCTTATACACACAGCCTGAAGATAATTTTAGCCAATATTTTTTATAACTTTGTGCATTACACAAAGTGTGTCTACATTCACACAATTCATTTACGTTTCATATACACCTTATACACACAGCCTGAAGGTCATTTAATACAATATTTTTAATAACTTTGTGTATTTAACAAAGTTTGTATACATTGAGCCATCAAAAAACAAAGGTTTCACTATCTCACTCTCACTCAAAAAAGTCCGTATTTCGGAATATTCCGTATTTCTGAATATTTGGATATGGGATACTCAACCTGTATAACTGTCCATAATGAAACTCTACTGTCAGCTGCATTTTAAGTGTCCAGCCTTTAGTAATTATCATCAGCGCAGTTTGTATAGATTTATCCTGTGTAATATATCAAGCGGCACTTTATAATAAAATATAGTATTCTCTGCTATCGGGAGTATTACGTGTGTTCCCGGCAAGGTGTTATAGCTGGAGGCAAAAGAGAGAGGTGTTATCAGACTCTGGAGGGCTGCATCCAGCAGCGGGACTCGGCACACCACAGGTGCCTTTAGCTGAGTGAGCTCCCGTCTGCTGTTATCGGTTTAACATATTTTCCAGCTGTATTAGCAGTTTAGCAATATCATTAATATTATATAAAAACTATTTTGCAATTAAGCGCCAGGCAATTGTGGTTATAGATATACAAGTCTCATATATAACTTTAATCAGCAATGTCTCCTTATGTGTCCTAATCACATTGTGGTGCGACTGAGAAGCATTTTTGGCAAAAAGACGCCCGGCTCTAGAAGATTCTCGCGTGACCTGGTGTGCTAATAGGGGCTGTTACTTTGTTACAGAACAACCATTACAAACACATTATTTCTGTATGACTAGTCAGATGGTTATTATGTAATAAGAACAGCCTAAACCTGTGGGTGTTCTCAAATGGACTAGCCACTGAAACTTCATTATAAAACAACATGTGCCTGCAGAGCACTCCTGATTTATCATGCAGTTAATATACTGTATGTATACAAAGGACAGCCAGAATCTGCAGGCTACTCTCACAAAACAAGTTGCAGTATTTAGCTCTAACTATGGAATAACACATATGCACTGAAGTGCCAAAAGTCATTTGATAGCAGTATGCAAAGGAAATGGTAGATGGCGCCACCATACTGTGATGTTTTGGAAATGGCCAGACCTGCAGCAGTTGTCAATCTGTCTTCTTGTGAGTCAGTTTGAACACCAACTCAGCTGCTCTTGGCAAGACGTGATTTATCCTAGTTCAAATGGTTCATGATAGTGGATTCCCAATGGATGGGACATTCTATTTCTGAAGATGTGTGGACATTTTTCAATCTATGGTGTCATGTGTGTACCGGAAGTACCTCATGGAAGGCATTACCATCTACTGTGGACATTGCAGTGGCCAATCAAGGGTGCTAAATAATTGTTACCAGCGGTGTCTGGCCAGAATTGACCATAGTAACAGACAAGCAAAACTGGCTGAAATCACATCCACATTAATTTCAGATGATACCGGACACATATCCATTAGGTCAGTGCAACATTATTTAACTTCCATGGGATATGGGAGCAGAAGACCCAACAGAGTGCCCCTGTTAACAAGACACAGCTACTTAACTGGACTTGTGACAGCACTAATTGGACCCTGGAGTATTGTGGTGTGGTCTGATGAGTTACAGTTCAAGTTGTTTTGGGCTGATCATAGGGTTCAGGTGTGGTGCAGACCAGGGGCGTGCGGTGAGGTAAATTGATCAGGAGCCACTGACCAGTACTAGAGCAATATTTATACACAATATATGAGCCAAAGGGTACATGTGGGCATTTTGCAAAGGTGCAACATTATAAACTCCTGGAAATTTGTTGAGTTTTAATAAGAGATGTACGGAAAAGATAAGCAGTGCCTCACCTGCCATAGACTTTTTACTCCACAGTTTTGACTCTAAAAATGATTAGAATAACACAAAGAAGATTTTTTTTTTACATATTCTTTGTATTTTTCATACACTTTATGCAGTCAAAACTCTGGTGCAAACGTTAGTATGACAGGAAAGGCTCCGCCTCACCTGCCTCACCCCACCGCACGGTACTGGTGCAGACCCCATGAGGCCATGGACCCCAGCTTTCAAAAAGGCAGGCACTGTGGGGGTTGGTGGTGGTTCCATAATCGTGTGGGTTGTGTTCATATGGCATGGGTTGGATCTGCTGGTCTGCCTAAACATGTCATTCACTGGTAATCACTATGTGCATTGCTTGCTGACCGCTTGCAGCACTTCATGGACTTTATGTAGCCCCATAACGATGGAATATTCCAGCATGATAATTAGAGATGAGCGGGTTCGGTTTCTCTGAATCCGAACCCGCCCGAACTTCATGGTTTTTTTCACGGGTCCGAGCAGACTCGGATCCTCCCGCCTTGCTCGGTTAACCCGAGCGCGCCCGAACGTCATCATGACGCTGTCGGATTCTCGCGAGACTCGGATTCTATATAAGGAGCCGCGCGTCGCCGCCATTTTCACACGTGCATTGAGATTGATAGGGAGAGGACGTGGCTGGCGTCCTCTCCATTTAGATTAGAAGAGAGAGAGAGAGAGAGAGAGAGATTGACCTGATTTACTGGAGCTTAGGAGTACTGCAGAAGTGTAGAGAGTGCAGAGTTTACTAGTGACTGACCACAGTGACCACCAGACAGTGCAGTTTTATTTAATATATCCGTTCTCTGCCTGAAAAAAACGATACACACAGTGACTCAGTCACATACCATATCTGTGTGCACTGCTCAGCCCAGTGTGCTGCATCATCTATGTATATATATCTGACTGTGCTCAGCTCACACAGCTTATAATTGTGGGGGAGACTGGGGAGCACTGCAGTGCCAGTTATAGGTTATAGCAGGAGCCAGGAGTACATATTATATTAAAATTAAACAGTGCACACTTTTGCTGCAGGAGTGCCACTGCCAGTGTGACTGACCAGTGACCTGACCACACTGACCACCAGTATAGTTAGTAGTATACTATATTGTGATTGCCTGAAAAAGTTAAACACTCGTCGTGTGACTTCACTTGTGTGGTGTTTTTTTTTTTATTCTATAAAAAACTCATTCTGCTGACAGACAGTGTCCAGCAGGTCCGTCATTATATAATATATACCTGTCCGGCTGCAGTAGTGATATATATATATATTTTATATCATTATTTATCATCCAGTCGCAGCAGACACAGTACGGTAGTTCACGGCTGTAGCTACCTCTGTGTCGGCACTCGGCAGTCCATCCATAATTGTATACCACCTACCCGTGTTTTTTTTTTCTTTCTTCTTTATACATACATACTACTACATCTCTTTATCAACCAGTCTATATTAGCAGCAGACACAGTACAGTACGGTAGTCCACGGCTGTAGCTACCTCTGTGTCGGCACTCGGCAGTCCATCCATAATTGTATACCACCTACCCGTGGTTTTTTTTTCTTTCTTCTTTATACATACATACTACTACATCTCTTTATCAACCAGTCTATATTAGCAGCAGACACAGTACAGTACGGTAGTTCACGGCTGTAGCTACCTCTGTGTCGGCACTCGGAAGTCCGTCCATAATTGTATACCACCTACCCGTGGTTTTTTTTTCTTTCTTCTTTATACATACATACTACTACATCTCTTTATCAACCAGTCTATATTAGCAGCAGACACAGTACAGTACGGTAGTCCACGGCTGTAGCTACCTCTGTGTCGGCACTCGGCAGTCCATCCATAATTGTATACCACCAAACCCGTGTTTTTTTTTTCTTTCTTCTTTATACATACATACTACTACATCTCTTTATCAACCAGTCTATATTAGCAGCAGACACAGTACAGTATGGTAGTTCACGGCTGTAGCTACCTCTGTGTCGGCACTCGGCAGTCCGTCCATAATTGTATACCACCTACCCGAGGTTTTTTTTTCTTTCTTCTTTATACATACATACTACTACATCTCTTTATCAACCAGTCTATATTAGCAGCAGACACAGTACAGTACGGTAGTCCATGGCTGTAGCTACCTCTGTGTCGGCACTCGGCAGTCCGTCCATAATTGTATACCACCTACCCGTGGTTTTTTTTTCTTTCTTCTTTATACATACATACTACTACATCTCTTTATCAACCAGTCTATATTAGCAGCAGACACAGTACAGTACGGTAGTTCACGGCTGTAGCTACCTCTGTGTCGGCACTCGGCAGTCCGTCCATAATTGTATACCACCTACCCGTGGTTTTTTTTTCTTTCTTCTTTATACATACATACTACTACATCTCTTTATCAACCAGTCTATATTAGCAGCAGACACAGTACAGTACGGTAGTTCACGGCTGTAGCTACCTCTGTGTCGGCACTCGGCAGTCCGTCCATAATTGTATACCACCTACCCGAGGTTTTTTTTCTTTCTTCTTTATACATACATACTACTACATCTCTTTATCAACCAGTCTATATTAGCAGCAGACACAGTACAGTACGGTAGTCCACGGCTGTAGCTACCTCTGTGTCGGCACTCGGCAGTCCGTCCATAATTGTATACCACCTACCCGTGGTTTTTTTTTCTTTCTTCTTTATACATACATACTACTACATCTCTTTATCAACCAGTCTATATTAGCAGCAGACACAGTACAGTACGGTAGTCCACGGCTGTAGCTACCTCTGTGTCGGCACTCGGCAGTCCGTCCATAATTGTATACCACCTACCCGTGGTTTTTTTTTCTTTCTTCTTTATACATACATACTACTACATCTCTTTATCAACCAGTCTATATTAGCAGCAGACACAGTACAGTACGGTAGTTCACGGCTGTAGCTACCTCTGTGTCGGCACTCGGCAGTCCATCCATAATTGTATACCACCTACCCGAGGTTTTTTTTTCTTTCTTCTTTATACATACATACTACTACATCTCTTTATCAACCAGTCTATATTAGCAGCAGACACAGTACAGTACGGTAGTCCACGGCTGTAGCTACCTCTGTGTCGGCACTCGGCAGTCCGTCCATAATTGTATACCACCTACCCGTGGTTTTTTTTTCTTTCTTCTTTATACATACATACTACTACATCTCTTTATCAACCAGTCTATATTAGCAGCAGACACAGTACAGTACGGTAGTCCACGGCTGTAGCTACCTCTGTGTCGGCACTCGGCAGTCCGTCCATAATTGTATACTAGTATCCATCCATCTCCATTGTTTACCTGAGGTGCCTTTTAGTTGTGCCTATTAAAATATGGAGAACAAAAATGTTGAGGTTCCAAAATTAGGGAAAGATCAAGATCCACTTCCACCTCGTGCTGAAGCTGCTGCCACTAGTCATGGCCGAGACGATGAAATGCCAGCAACGTCGTCTGCCAAGGCCGATGCCCAATGTCATAGTACAGAGCATGTCAAATCCAAAACACCAAATATCAGTAAAAAAAGGACTCCAAAACCTAAAATAAAATTGTCGGAGGAGAAGCGTAAACTTGCCAATATGCCATTTACCACACGGAGTGGCAAGGAACGGCTGAGGCCCTGGCCTATGTTCATGGCTAGTGGTTCAGCTTCACATGAGGATGGAGGCACTCAGCCTCTCGCTAGAAAAATGAAAAGACTCAAGCTGGCAAAAGCAGTAGCACCGCAAAGAACTGTGCGTTCTTCGAAATCCCAAATCCACAAGGAGAGTCCAATTGTGTCGGTTGCGATGCCTGACCTTCCCAACACTGGACGTGAAGAGCATGCGCCTTCCACCATGTGCACGCCCCCTGCAAGTGCTGGAAGGAGCACCCGCAGTCCAGTTCCTGATAGTCAGATTGAAGATGTCAGTGTTGAAGTACACCAGGATGAGGAGGATATGGGTGTTGCTGGCGCTGGGGAGGAAATTGACCAGGAGGATTCTGATGGTGAGGTGGTTTGTTTAAGTCAGGCACCCGGGGAGACACCTGTTGTCTGTGGGAGGAATATGGCCGTTGACATGCCTGGTGAAAATACCAAAAAAATCAGCTCTTCGGTGTGGAGGTATTTCAACAGAAATGCGGACAACAGGTGTCAAGCCGTGTGTTCCCTTTGTCAAGCTGTAATAAGTAGGGGTAAGGACGTTAACCACCTCGGAACATCCTCCCTTATACGTCACCTGCAGCGCATTCATAATAAGTCAGTGACAAGTTCAAAAACTTTGGGTAACAGCGGAAGCAGTCCACTGACCAGTAAATCCCTTCCTCTTGTAACCAAGCTCACGCAAACCACCCCACCAACTCCCTCAGTGTCAATTTCCTCCTTCCCCAGGAATGCCAATAGTCCTGCAGGCCATGTCACTGGCAATTCTGATGATTCCTCTCCTGCCTGGGATTCCTCCGATGCATCCTTGCGTGTAACACCTACTGCTGCTGGCGCTGCTGTTGTTGCTGCTGGGAGTCGATGGTCATCCCAGAGGGGAAGTCGTAAGACCACTTTTACTACTTCCACCAAGCAATTGACTGTCCAACAGTCCTTTGCGAGGAAGATGAAATATCACAGCAGTCATCCTACTGCAAAGCGGATAACTGAGGCCTTGGCATCCTGGGTGGTGAGAAACGTGGTTCCGGTATCCATCATTACTGCAGAGCCAACTAGAGACTTGTAGGAGGTACTGTGTCCCCGGTACCAAATACCATCTAGGTTCCATTTCTCTAGGCAGGCAATACCGAAAATGTACACAGACCTCAGAAAAAGAGTCACCAGTGTCCTAAAAAATGCAGCTGTACCCAATGTCCACTTAACCACGGACATGTGGACAAGTGGAGCAGGGCAGGGTCAGGACTATATGACTGTGACAGCCCACTGGGTAGATGTATGGACTCCCGCCGCAAGAACAGCAGCGGCGGCACCAGTAGCAGCATCTCGCAAACGCCAACTCTTTCCTAGGCAGGCTACGCTTTGTATCACCGGTTTCCAGAATACGCACACAGCTGAAAACCTCTTACGGCAACTGAGGAAGATCATCGCGGAATGGCTTACCCCAATTGGACTCTCCTGTGGATTTGTGGCATCGGACAACGCCAGCAATATTGTGTGTGCATTAAATATGGGCAAATTCCAGCACGTCCCATGTTTTGCACATACCTTGAATTTGGTGGTGCAGAATTATTTAAAAAACGACAGGGGCGTGCAAGAGATGCTGTCGGTGGCCAGAAGAATTGCGGGACACTTTCGGCGTACAGGCACCACGTACAGAAGACTGGAGCACCACCAAAAACTACTGAACCTGCCCTGCCATCATCTGAAGCAAGAAGTGGTAACGAGGTGGAATTCAACCCTCTATATGCTTCAGAGGTTGGAGGAGCAGCAAAAGGCCATTCAAGCCTATACAATTGAGCACGATATAGGAGGTGGAATGCACCTGTCTCAAGCGCAGTGGAGAATGATTTCAACGTTGTGCAAGG
Source organism: Pseudophryne corroboree (assembly GCF_028390025.1). Lineage (NCBI taxonomy): Eukaryota > Metazoa > Chordata > Amphibia > Anura > Myobatrachidae > Pseudophryne > Pseudophryne corroboree. Next base: position 272,607,454 of record NC_086453.1, on the reverse strand, counting down.
TTCTGCTGCCCTTTGAACTTGCCACACGTGAAGTCAGTTCAGACACTGCCAGCCTGAGTCAGGTCATTCCCCTCATCAGGCTTTTGCAGAAGAAGCTGGAGACATTGAAGGAGGAGCTAACACGGAGCGATTCCGCTAGGCATGTGGGACTTGTGGATGGAGCCCTTAATTCGCTTAACAAGGATTCACGGGTGGTCAATCTGTTGAAATCAGAGCACTACATTTTGGCCACCATGCTCGATCCTAGATTTAAAGCCTACCTTGGATCTCTCTTTCCGGCAGACACAAGTCTGCTGGGGTTGAAAGACCTGCTGGTGAGAAAATTGTCAAGTCAAGCGGAACGCGACCTGTCAACATCTCCTCCTTCACATTCTCCCGCAACTGGGGGTGCGAGGAAAAGGCTCAGAATTCCGAGCCCACCCGCTGGCGGTGATGCAGGGCAGTCTGGAGCGACTGCTGATGCTGACATCTGGTCCGGACTGAAGGACCTGACAACGATTACGGACATGTCGTCTACTGTCACTGCATATGATTCTCTCACCATTGAAAGAATGGTGGAGGATTATATGAGTGACCGCATCCAAGTAGGCACGTCACACAGTCCATACTTATACTGGCAGGAAAAAGAGGCAATTTGGAGGCCCTTGCACAAACTGGCTTTATTCTACCTAAGTTGCCCTCCCACAAGTGTGTACTCCGAAAGAGTGTTTAGTGCCGCCGCTCACCTTGTCAGCAATCGGCGTACGAGGTTACATCCAGAAAATGTGGAGAAGATGATGTTCATTAAAATGAATTATAATCAATTCCTCCGCGGAGACATTGACCAGCAGCAATTGCCTCCACAAAGTACACAGGGAGCTGAGATGGTGGATTCCAGTGGGGACGAATTGATAATCTGTGAGGAGGGGGATGTACACGGTGATATATCGGAGGATGATGATGAGGTGGACATCTTGCCTCTGTAGAGCCAGTTTGTGCAAGGAGAGATTAATTGCTTCTTTTTTGGGGGGGGTCCAAACCAACCCGTCATATCAGTCACAGTCGTGTGGCAGACCCTGTCACTGAAATGATGGGTTGGTTAAAGTGTGCATGTCCTGTTTTGTTTATACAACATAAGGGTGGGTGGGAGGGCCCAAGGACAATTCCATCTTGCACCTCTTTTTTCTTTTATTTTTCTTTGCGTCATGTGCTGTTTGGGGAGGGTTTTTTGGAAGGGACATCCTGCGTGACACTGCAGTGCCACTCCTAAATGGGCCCGGTGTTTGTGTCGGCCACTAGGGTCGCTAATCTTACTCACACAGTCAGCTACCTCATTGCGCCTCTTTTTTTCTTTGCGTCATGTGCTGTTTGGGGAGGGTTTTTTGGAAGGGCCATCCTGCGTGACACTGCAGTGCCACTCCTAGATGGGCCCGGTGTTTGTGTCGGCCACTAGGGTCGCTAATCTTACTCACACAGCTACCTCATTGCGCCTCTTTTTTTCTTTGCGTCATGTGCTGTTTGGGGAGGGTTTTTTGGAAGGGACATCCTACGTGACACTGCAGTGCCACTCCTAGATGGGCCCGGTGTTTGTGTCGGCCACTAGGGTCACTAATCTTACTCACACAGCTACCTCATTGCGCCTCTTTTTTTCTTTGCGTCATGTGCTGTTTGGGGAGGGTTTTTTGGAAGGGACATCCTGCGTGACACTGCAGTGCCACTCCTAAATGGGCCCGGTGTTTGTGTCGGCCACTAGGGTCGCTTATCTTACTCACACAGTCAGCTACCTCATTGCGCCTCTTTTTTTCTTTGCGTCATGTGCTGTTTGGGGAGTGTTTTTTGGAAGGGCCATCCTGCGTGACACTGCAGTGCCACTCCTAGATGGGCCCGGTGTTTGTGTCGGCCACTAGGGTCGCTAATCTTACTCACACAGCTACCTCATTGCGCCTCTTTTTTTCTTTGCGTCATGTGCTGTTTGGGGAGGGTTTTTTGGAAGGGACTTCCTGCGTGACACTGCAGTGCCACTCCTAAATGGGCCCGGTGTTTGTGTCGGCCACTAGGGTCGCTAATCTTACTCACACAGCTACCTCATTGCGCCTCTTTTTTTCTTTGCGTCATGTGCTGTTTGGGGAGGGTTTTTTGGAAGGGACATCCTGCGTGACACTGCAGTGCCACTCCTAGATGGGCCAGGTGTTTGTGTCGGCCACTAGGGTCGCTTAGCTTAGTCATCCAGCGACCTCGGTGCAAATTTTAGGACTAAAAATAATATTGTGAGGTGTGAGGTATTCAGAATAGACTGAAAATGAGTGGAAATTATGGTTTTTGAGGTTAATAATAATATGGGATCAAAATGACCCCCAAATTCTATGATTTAAGCTGTTTTTTAGGGTTTTTTGAAAAAAACACCCGAATCCAAAACACACCCGAATCCGACAAAAAAAATTCGGTGAGGTTTTGCCAAAACGCGGTCGAACCCAAAACACGGCCGCGGAACCGAACCCAAAACCAAAACACAAAACCCGAAAAATTTCAGGCGCTCATCACTAAATTGATAATGCACAATGTCATCATTCCCAAGTTCTTTTGAAATTGGTTCGAGGAGCATTCTGAAGAGTTCTGAAGAATAGTGTGGCCACCACATTCGCCCAACATGAACTCAAGTGAGCATGTGGAGAAGATTATTCACACCTAAGATCCTGCAACTACAAATCCCAGGGAGCTGTGGGAATATATCCATATGGCATGGGTTACGTCTCTCCAGAGGTCTTCTCTTCACTTGTGAAATCGATGCCACATCAAGTCCTACACGATACGAGGAACTTATCCCATGACTTTAGCACTTCAGAGTTGTAAATGTCTTTCACTGGGTTATATACCTAATAACTATTCTAGTGATGAGAAATTAATGTTGACCTAATCCTAATGTATTCAGTTCATATCTGTGAAGATTCGGTAACCCCGGAGGACTTCATTTCCATTCTATGTCATCTCTCTTCTGGCTATTCTTCCAAAATTCTATCTAATAGCTACCTTTGTGCTCCCTTACCTATTATGTGAGGGACTAGGTAGGGCTGCCCCCTTTCCCCCCTCCTTTTTGCATTAGCTATTGAACCATTGCCAGTTGCTCTGCGGACATCCCCACTATTTAAAGGCATCCTTATTGGCAAGAAATAGGCAAAACTCAGTGTTTTTGCTGATGATATGCTTCTTTTCCTTTCACATCCTGACCACTCCCTCTTAGCTATTACCGCTATCATTATAAAATGTTCTTCTTTTGCTGGTTTTAAAGTTAATTTCTCAAAATCTAAATTACTCCCCCTATCCTCAGATGTGTCCTGTTTTGCCTTGCACTCTGCTGTCAAGCTTTTCTATTTGCTGCTCCCCTTGAAATATCTTGGTATCCTTATACCGCGTACTTTACGTTCCCTCTATACAGTGAGCTTTACTCTGATTTTAAGATCAATTTAGAAATTGATATCGAACTGGATGGTGTTACCTTTATCCCTGTCAGGTAGGATAGCGATGGAGAAAAGTTTTATTTTCCCGAATCTTTCATATGTGTTACAAATGCTCCCTATTTCCCTCTCTAAGTGAGATACTATACAAAGACCATTCACTACAGCTTTTCCTCCTTTATCTGGCGTGGCCAAAAACCCTTTAATAGCATATGCTAAAATGATTTTGCCCAAACCACTAGGGGGCTTTGGACTTCCTGACCCCCTACTTTCTCTCAGGCGGCTCTCTTCAGATACATGTCTGACTGGTTTCTCCAATGATCCATATTTACTAATTACGAACTCGAATCAGCTTTGTTTTTCTCCGTAATCCCCTAGTGTCCTACTGCACACTCCTAAAAAATTATTTCCATAAATAGCTAGTTCAAATATTCTGTTTTCTTGCATATATACACATTGGTGTTCTATTATCAAATGGTTAAAAAGGGATTTTACTGACTCTCCTTTCAGCACATTCTGAGGTAACCCCTGTTTTCTACCTGGCTTAGAAAATCATCATTACCTGATTTGGAAAGAGAAAGGAATATCTTCCATAAGGGACATTTTCGATCCAGGTGGTATAATACACCCTTTTGCGTATCTCCGAAGTACCTTTCATATATCTAATAAATGTTTTTTTATGTATTTACAAGTGAGACATTTTGCCTAGTCGAGATGATCTGCTATTTCATCGTCTCCAAATCCTTACCCCATATTAGAAGTTATGTCTCTGATTACACATACACACTACACATTGAGATTTGTATACCCTTATTTACTTAAGCCTACAGCTGACCAGGCATGGATGCACACCCTATCTGGTTGATCCGCTGATATTCCAGCTGTACAGTCTCCCAAGGTATGGCTTGGCCTGTGGAAGACTATTCTTAAATATCTACCCTCCGCTGATCTACAGGAGGTCCACATGAAAATAGTAAATAGAGCATATATTTCGCAATCGCAATGGAAACATATGGTGCCTGATGAAACAGGCAGATGTCCAAAGTGTAAAGCTCTTAATGCCACTCTCTTTCATAAACTCTGGAAATGTGGCAAAATTAGAAGTTTTTGGGAAAAAGTAATGATGTTTGTAAACAAAATCTCTTTTGATTTAGTTAAAAATCTTATATCATGTCTTCTTCTCAATTATTCCTATTGGAATTTGGGGGCCCAGAGTTATAGAATTATCCCTTTACTTAATGTTATATTGACGATGTCCAAAAACGTTATTCTATCTCATTGGATGTGCAAATCTCCCCCATTCCTTTATGAGGTTCAGGTGAGATTACTTACGCTTATCTATTATGAACGCCAGTCCGCATTCCAAGATGTTGAGAAAGGCTTTATTTGCTTTTAGAAAATGGGAATTATACATTAATACATTAACATCCCGTGTCAACTCAGAACCAAATTCAATCAGTATTTGAATCTACCTTCTCCGTCAATTATATTGATGTGTATCGTGTATTGTTGTTGCTGGTATTTGATGATTGTTTTACTTGTAACATAATATTCATTAACTTTGCTTTTGGATTTTGATCCATATATTGGACAATCCACGCTAATCTGTAATTCCCTACCAAAGCACTATTCATGGTCATATACTGTATTTTTATTTATGGTACTGATTTTCTCTGTACTTGTCGCCTATATCTCTTGTACCCCTTATGATTGCCATATCATATTTTTTAAACATGTTATATCTGTCCTCCCCTGCAGTGCACATGGTTTTGCCCGTTTGAGAACAAATTTGCTGCTGAGAGCAGGTCTGAATTAGGCCCTTATTCTGTATACACACTGACACATACAGTACTTATTTTTATTGCGCATGCGCTGTACTGAGAAGAGAATTTTTCCACTTCTTAGCTTATAAACATTAATGGTAGTAAAGTACATTTATAAACCTGCAGTGCTTTATAATACACTTCTGAATGCTGTCTTACACCCCCAGGCATTTATTTTAGCTGGATGAACGTGTAGAATGTATAGCATTTCTTTAAGTGACATACATGGATTTTCAGTACAATTTGTGCCTAGTAAATTTATTTATTTTTTTGTATCGCTGGATATTTCTTATTGTTCAAGTGACAAGAATCATTACTTAGTGTATAGACTAGCAATAATGCATTGCTGGCATACATTTACTGAAAACATTTACACAATTTAATTTAAGCACAGACTAAAGCCCTTCCACAATTGATGCTTGCAGGAGTGTGACTAGTCACTGTGCCTCCTAATACATTTCTCCAGTGGCACCATCAACTTTTCTTAATACCATGAAGCATTAATGCCACTTACTAAGCAATGAAAAGCAGGGCTTATTTTAGCATGTATAGTTACCCATAACAGCATCTGAGAATAGTACCATGGTGACTTTCAAGTCCCACTGCCAGGCATCCTTCATTCTGAATAAAATATTTCACTTTTTTTAGATCTCGCACATGCTCAATGCAGCAACCAAGTAGTCCATCATATCTCATCAGCACCAAGCCATAACAAATGTATATGTATTGCATTGCACATAAACATCTATACTTTATGAGAAATATTTGTGCATTTCACAAATATTATATATGTTAAAGCCACAAGTGAATGACTTTGTTTTCACATACACACCCATTACTGATATAAGAACAAGTGTTGATTTTAAATCATGTAAATTGTGTGATGTAGAATGCTTCCTTCATGGGCCACTGATAGAGGCTGGAAGAAGCACAGTTCAGAAACTCCTGGTGAGGTTAGTTCTAGTTGCTTTAGTCAGTCTCCTGGCAACCAGTCAGGTGTGCAGACAGGAGCCATCATGATGTGCTGTGTTCTGACTTTTAATTACTACAGTTGAGTTCAGAACTCTGCTTGTCAACTTGATAAAGACAATCACATCGAAATGCATTGGTGGAAGGAGTTGTATAACACTCATCTGCCTGATACCAATTCTTAAAGACTTGGGACAACAGCAATCATTATTGTTTGGTATACTGTATTCCAGAATCCCTCGGAATACTATGCAGTTGTACACTTTCTTGTCTGGGTCTGGTAAGTGGTGACTTGGGGACATTTTAACCAGTTTTTATGATATTGGAAAAAAAAATAACTTTAAAGTTTATACATCAGAAGAGGTTCTTTCCCTTCCATCATTGACACGTTATTGGAGTATACCAGTGGTGAGTTGACCAGAGAGTTGTATAATTTTAGTGAAAGGGCTTTTAACCCTATAAATGGTAAGTGTAATTGAAATCAAATGTATATTACTTTCTCCTTGCAATATTACACTATACAGTGTTTTTTCTTATACGTGTATTAATGAGAGCAAGCACAGTGTAAGTAACCATTTTATTTTTGGTTACAGGTATCCCTTCTTTGCTCTGTTTATACGTTTATATTGAACCACGTTTGTTTTTGTGTAGAATTGTATTGAAGTGTTAGGTAACACTTCATGGATACTGGGTGCTGCTCTTAGGGTTGCGCAGTGAGGGACTATTCATTTTTCCTGTTCCTTGTATTGGGATTATTGGCTGTTCAGCCTTTTTAGGGATTTCCCTCAGACACTCCTTTGTGGGTTGTAATTAGTCAGATTTTGTCTGTCTTGTTGCTCACCTGGATGGCTGTTCTGGTATGCTTAGTGGAACTATTCAACTGTGCTATTTGGAGGATCTGTTAGTATTTCTACACAATTTATCAATCTGGGCTTTTCAGAAGACATGCCCTTCATTGATCTACAGTTTAGTTACTTGTGCTATTTAGAAGCCTGGAGCCCTTCCAGTACTGTATGTCTCCACAGTGCAACTAATCTGGGCCATTCAGAAGATCTTCACGGCCTCTCTTTACTATGCATATCACATGTGCTAGAAGATGTATCAAACCTTCTAAAAAGAACAGGTGGAGATGTTGCCCATAGCAACCAATCAGATTCTATCTTTGATTTATTTAGAATATTCTATAAAAAGATAGGCAGATCTGATTGGTTGTGGGCAACTTCTCAATCTGCCCTCTTTAGAAGACTTGAAACATCTCCCCCTTTAGTTACCTTAGTTGCAAGGTATAAATAAGTGAGAATGATTTCACTGAGAGTTGGTCTGGAACCCATTCTTTTGACATTAGTGTTTGTTCTGCACCTCAAGACACGTGTCAGTACAACATCTTAAAAACAGAACTTAAAAGAGGATTGAGTACATCAAGTGGAAGTAGGTGTCTACATAAAAGGCACTTGCACCATGCCACACCCATGTAAAATAATCTAAAAAGTATGGGATTGTGAGTCTGTAATAAATGTTCTTGGCTATATGCTTTTATCCTATATACTGTAATTAGCAATATAAGATCTACAACTGCCACAAGCATTTCCTGATTGTTGTTTCTTTACCTGTCATATCCTCATGTCACCTCTTCAGGTCACAGTTCGAAGTTTGAGCAGTAGAGCCAACATAATGGTATGATCTAGATACAATTTAAAGCTACAATAGATGTACTGTATTTTTATAAAAGATTGACATGATCAGTAGCTACTCTTTATTAACTTTTATCCTTTATAACAAACGGATATCAAGATCAGTCAGTGTCAGAAAACACGATCAGAAATACTCAGACATAAATATCAGTTTAAAATAGTTTGAAGTACTTAATCAAGAGATGCTAAGCAACCTAACAAACTACATCAAGGATATCAATCTTAATCTAAATTAATTCCCTTCTGTTGCTCAGTAATATTCAATAGAATTACAGATATAAAGGCTGCTTTTAGGACCCCATGTGTAGTACTGTAACTTTCTTTTGGCTATTTTTGGTTACTAGAAATTTTATACTTTGGAATATGTTTACGGACTCATAGATGTGTCTTGATAAAGACAAAAGGAAACACTATACATTATAAACAAGAAAAAAATGGAAAAACTCGGCACTGGGCAGAATAAAAAAAGTAATGTTCATTGTTCAATTTTGAAAATGACTGAAATACTATAACATACTGTACTAAAACGAATCCGTAAGGCATTTTATTAAACTCACTAATGGGGTAATTTTGTGTTCCACTTTCAAAGTTATCTGCAAACAACTACATATACATAACAACTAAGAATAGAGACACAGACAACAATGCTGGTGTTTAAATTCTTTGTCAAGGTTAATTGGTTTACAACATACCCCAATTCAAGGAGAGCGCACCCAATAAGCCTAAAACTTATCTCAATAAACAAGCTGCAGTACTATTCTTTAGTGACATGTGCCAACTTGAAAAGCACACACAAAAGGCATGGGAGAGTGGAAAAAACTGGAACTCACCTCTTCAGGCAAGCTTATCAAATTCCTGGACTGCCCACATAACTTTCATAAACTTTCCTATCCATTTTTTTTTTTACTTTTCATACTTTACCATCCACATGGTCTACGATTGTCAATAGTAACCTGTGCTGAGCACAGCGGTATTGGAGCGGGATACCTTGCCCAAAGCATGGCTGACCTTTTGACCCTGTTGACCTACTGCATGTCTATCATTAGTGGTAGATCTATTGGCTGTAGACCTTTTTAGTGTAGATCCGCCAGAGACGAGGGGAATCAGCGCCTCATGGAAGTGCTGCGGGAACCCGGCTCCATAACAGCGGGATGGATAATGCCTATTTAGGTGAGTAGTCAGTGCACACACTGTTTGTTTGCCTCACATGTTATGCTTGAAAACGGTGCTGCAGGGGCACTGAAACATTGCTTTTATGCATGATGATTTTGCCTTACTAAAGCATTTATAAAAACTACATTGGGAGTGTCGCAGTCTTCTCTTCGCAAGTACCTATCTTCACACTGAAGGCACCCACCATCAACAGCATCCAGCGCTGAGTGCCAGATCGAATTTGTTCTGTATTCACAGGGATGTTTTGCCCCAAACGGATCAAGGCACCAAAGCATTAGCATAATTTTAAGGGTGGATTGTACACCCACACTGTTCCATCTAGTGGAAAGTTGTACACCATGGACATCACTGGGGACAACAATCCGGGTCTGTCAATGACCCTCAGAGTAATATCTGGCACCAAAGGATTACTATATAGTTTCTCTATAGAGGAAGCAGAGAACATCCTCTTTAAGGAGACATGGCCGACGGTGGATATGAAAAACACAGCTGAAGAAACTTTTCATCAATTTATCAGGCTTAAGAAGCGTGAATTGGATTATTTGCTTCATGGTATCTCACTGTCAAAATATTATCGTGAACAAATGATACCGAGGGGATTCAGAGTGCGTAATGCTCCTACAATTGGACTGTACAACTCTGACTTTTGTCAACAATGGATAGGTATAGTTAATAAATGTAGCCTCGACTTGGTGCTCCTTGTTATAAAAGAATCTGAAAGGGAGTTGGTGGCCACTGCAGCGAAACTGTCTAAACATGAAGATTTACATAAAACTACACTCACTGAGGATATGATTCAAGAGTGGACATTAAAAATACAACAAAGTATTGACCTGTATCAAAATGATTTTATAGAATTTTTTAAAAAAAGTATGAAAGTGATATCTGATTATGAGTCAAATTGGGTGTATCATTGGCTTACGGGCAGTGATTCAAAACCTCACTATGTACAAACTCAAGGATCTAGACAAGGGTGGCGTTGACGATGGGAAAAGCGAGGATCAGATGCCTCCACTTCTAACAGTGACTCAGATGATCCATTAGAAGGTCAATCAGCCCTTTTAGGGGGTGCACCAATGCAATAGAAGACCAACCATTAAAAACAAAGCCACCCGCCGGGGGAGGGGGTCAAAACGAGAGGCAGAAAAGGAGTAGCCTCCCAAAAGACAAATTAATATACAACCTATCCTCTAAACTCCTGGCGGAGCTTGAAGAACAAGTCCTGAACCGTGGATTATCATTTTTACCGACAAATCCCCATAACGATTTACAATGGAACATCAAACTCCATCATTTCTCAAAGAAACTGAGACTACAGGAATTTCATCATAAACTCGGAAAAACAACCAATTGACACACCAGCACAGAAATTTATTTTAAAAAGGAGAGGCTCAACGTTCAATCATAATTCTAGTAACGAATCAATTAAAACGTATACACGTTTAATGGACGATTCAGTGAATAAATTTGTCCAAGCCAAACCTGTTAAACATTTTAATCTCAGTCGTGCTGAAAGACAAGCCTTGAATGATCTATCTGGATAGTGGGACATAGTGGTGCGCCTCACCGACAAGGGGGCACTATTGTAATTCAAAATTTAGTAGATTACATGAGAGAGATTGAGAAACAGCTGGCGGTCGAGGAAGTATATAAAAGATTAATTAAGGATCCCACGGTAGAGTATCAAGTTGAGTTATTGGATATTCTCATGGAAGTGAGAGATATGGGACTTTTGGAAGAAAAGCTGTCAAGGGGCGTGGCCTAGCCTGTGAGCTGTGAGAAGGTGAAACCCGAGAGCTCCTGCTAGCCCTGCTTTATTAAACAGTGCTCTAGGGGGTCCTTAATCCCTCCATCAACTACTGCTACCTCCATCTACCGTCTGGGATTGGGGGGTCTGGGTTGCAGAGCCGGGGGACTCTTTTAAGGGTCCCCGAAGGTTGTGGCCTTCCCACGCCATGTAGCCGGGGACTGCAGTGTGTTCTACCCCTGACCGGAAGTCCAGCTGTGCGGGCCGATCGGCGGCGGAGCTTGGGACAAGAAAAAAAACACCTGTCCCTGCGAGGAGTGAGGTGGCAGCACCCGCTACTGCTCCCCCTGGGTCTCGGCAGCTGACGTCTGGATCATCTGCCCCTGACAGCGGTGGCCCTGTGCAGCCGGTGGGTTGCCCCCCCCGCGCTTGCTTACCCGTGCGCCTGTTCAGGAGCCTGCTCGAGGCTGTGGGCAGAACACTGAGCGGTACGGGAGGGGCGTGCGTCTCCCGCTGTTGGCGGCCAGCTGCGGCCCCCCTCCTCTCCGTGCTGAGTTAGCGGGCTGCAGTCCCGTGGAGACCCTGCTGTGTGTGGGGCTGCAGAAGTTACTAAGTGTTGTCCCTCACCTGTAGCATGCTCATGTGGAGGGGCTGATACTCCCCTGCTCCTGTAATTAAACACACAGTTGCCGTGCATATTTACATTCACCAACTCATAGCAGCCTAGCTTGTTCATTAGGTGCTGATTTCTCGCACCAACCGTATTATTACTGTCCCCCTGCTCGACCCTTTTATTGACTGGCTCATCTTGCCTCGGGGTTGAGACAGTGTACCTCTGGGGCTTAAAACAAAAAAAATATATATAGCTCCCAAGGGTCGGACCACCACAGGTATGGTGTAGATGCCCAGCGGCTGCCCCCCTTCTCACCATGCTGCCCGTGTGATGTCTCTCCTATGCACCCATGGAATCGCTAAAGCCTCATGCCTGAAGCTGAACCACAAATTTCTACCTTTCTGACATTTTTATTGCTGTTTATTATTATACTCTTCGGACAGGCATCATGCCTCCTAAAAAAATCCAAGATATCCGCCCTCGCACCTCCTATTAAGTTTGTCTCTAATCACACCCCTGAACCCGTGTTAAAGAGGAAGCTCAGTGCGATCTCCACATCCACCGCTACACACTCCCCGCCCCTGGGCCGGACCTTGCCTCGGATACACCTCTTACTGTCCGCACGCTTCACCAAATGCTCCAGGCCCTAAGAACGGATATCACCACCGATCTCAAGTCTTCTATCACTCAACTTGCGGGTGAAGTGACCGATATCGGCATCCGCACCAACAACTTGGAGGATAAAGTGCAGGAGTTGGTCTCTTCTCACAACGAACTCCTTACCTCCCACAACTCGGCCTTGGCGGAACTGTCGGCTGTTAAAGACAAGCTAGCCGATCTTGAGGACAGATCCCGCAGAAACAATATTAAAATCAGGGGTGTTCCGGATACGGTTTTGACCAACAACCTCCAAGATTTTGCTCTCTCCCTTTTTAAAAAATTGCTGCCCTCCGCCGACACCCGAGATTTATTGATTGATAGAATTCATCGTCTGCCGAAGCATCGTTTCGCTCCGAGTAGCTCTCCCCGAGACGTCCTCCTACGTCTCCATTTCTTTCACATCAAGGAGGATATCCTCAAGGCCACCCGCATGGTAGAGGACTTGGATGTCCTGGATAATCTACAACTATTTCCGGATCTGTCACTCCACACTATAAATACACGCAGATCCTTCCAACCTATTACGAAGGCCCTCCGTGACCAGGAAATACAATATAGATGGGGTTTCCTGGTTAAACTGCTGGTTCGGAAGGATGGCTCCACCTTCATCATTTCATCGCTGGATGCTGGCGTCAAAATCCTGACTGACTGGAACATCCCTGTTTCGGTACCGCTGTCTTCTCAAGGCCCTCCAGTGCAATTAATACTGGTCCAAGGTGGGCTGACATTCTACCGACTCGATGCCTTTACCTTTTCTGGTCCTTGCTGATTGGATCCAGGATGCCTGATGCCGGGACAATTTCTGTTCTTTAGTTCTGCTGCCTCTTTACGTTATTATGGATTGTTCCTGCCGTGGATTTTCGTTTTCGATCTTAATCTAATCCTCGATCCTAAAGTGGATAGGTCTTCGCAAGGCCCTGGTCCCCCTCCTCGAGATGTGGGCCCGTCCCTTGCTTTTAAGAAACTACTTGCGGAGTTCGACTTGTATGATGCCTGGCGCGTCTTCTCCCCTACGGATAGAGATTATACTTTTTTTTCTGCTGTCCATAATAGTTACTCTAGGATCGATATTATTCTTCTGGACAAGAGGACTCTCCAACACACTCATAAAACTAAAATCCTTCCCATTACTTGGTCAGACCATGCCCCTGTATTGTGGTCCTGGGACCTGGGTTCGCATCTTCCCCCCCCCCCTGCCCTTGGTGACTCCTGGAATATCAATTGACGAATCCTGAGACTCTGAAGGCCCTTACTGACTCTCTATCGCTGTATATGCAGACCAATGCCCCTGAGGATACTTCTATCTTCACGTATTGGTGCGCTCTGAAAGCCGTGCTCCGTGGCACGTCTATCCAAAAGGGGGCTCAACTCAAGGCTCGCTCTAAGAAAACACAGGCGGACTTGGAGTTGTCTTTACGGTCTTTGGAGTCTCAGAATCAAACCCGCCCTACTCAGGCTTTACGTAGACAGCTTCAGGAGGTGCGAGCCCAACTCCAGAAGCTTTTTATGCTTCGTATGCAATCAGCCCTAGCTCGCTTCCGCAGCAAATTTTATATGGCAGGAAACAAAGCCACCCGTTTGTTAGCGCGCAAGCTTCGTAGCCGCCAAACCCATAATCAGATCAAATGCCTCATTACCCCTTCAGGCAAACCGTGCCTCAATCCCCTTGATATTGCTAATTTATTCTCCAAATTTTATGCCAAATTATATAACCTGCGTGAGGATTCCACTATACCTAAGCCCTCTGCGGCTTCTATCTCTGCCTTCTTGGATGGCCTTTCCCTCCCCTCCTTGGATGGAGAGGCCCTGCAATCCCTGAATGCCCCTTGGACCCTGGAAGAGATCCAACTCATAATTCGTTAATTGCCAAAGGATAAGGCCCCCAGCCCTGATGGCTTTATTAACTCCTTTTACTCCACGTTCAGTGCGGTACTCTCCCCCCTCCTCCTGCAGCTCTACTCCAAGGCCTCCAATACAGGGTCCATCCTGGCGGAAATGGTTGAAGCTCAAATCGTAACCATCCCGAAACCGGGTAAAGACCCCTCAGACTGCAAGGAAAGCCGACCTATTGCCCTCCTTAACACCGATCTCAAAATTTATGCTAAGTTAATAGCCAATCGCTTGAATCCCTTACTCCCGAATCTCATCCACCAAGACCAAGTAGGTTTTGTCCTTGGCCGTCAGGCCCCCGACAACACCCGGAGAGTCATCGATCTAGTTGAGTGGTCTTCCCTACTAAATCATCATTTCTCTTACTCTCTCTCGATGCCGAAAAGGCGTTTGATCGCCTCTATTGGGGTTATATGAGCCAGGTGTTATCCAGCTTTGGTCTCCGCGGGGACATCCTCCACTCTATCTTAGCTCTTTATGATGGCCCTTCTGTTAGAATATTTAGAAATGGTTTTCTTTCCTCCCCGTTTCTTATCTCCAATGGTACCAGGCAGGGGTGCCCCCTTTCCCCGCTCATATTCGTGTTAGCTATTGAACCCCTTGCCCAAATGATTCGATTCTCTCTGAAATTTCCCGGTCTTACTGTATGTGATACTTCCCATAAGCTCTGCCTTTTTGCAGACAATGTTTTATTGTTTGTTTCTGACCCCGGGGACCTCGCTGCCTATTCTACATGATATTTTGGAGCGCTTTAGCGCTGCTTCATATTATAAGTTGAACACAGTGAAATCGGATGCCCTTCCTATTAATATTCCAACCTCTGTTTTGCAATCTCCCAAGGCGCGCTTTCCGTATACAGTACGTGGAAAGACTCCTCCTTAACTTACCTGTGAATCTCCATTCCTTCTCATTTCCAAAATGTCCACTCTCTCAATTATGTGCCTCTACTGGCTCACCTAACCTCACTTTCATCTACTTGGATGGGCTACGAGGTCTCCTGGCTGGGCCGCCTTGCGGCATTTAAGATGATGTTGTTACCAAAAGTCATGTATTTATTTTGTGCCATCCCCTATGCAGTTCCTCGTAAACTGTTAACCCAGTTACGAAGGTTATTTTATCATATGTTTGGAAGTGTAAACCTCCTTGATTGGCCTACTCATGTATGATCCGCTCTAAGTCACAGGGAGGCCTCACACTCCCCGATTTACTCAGGTACCATGAAGCGTCTATGCTCTCCCAATTGTCTGACCTGTCTTTCCCCCCACTCTAAACCATGGGTGGATCTAGAACGTGCCCTATTTCGAAATTTCCCCCTTATCGACCTCCTGTGGCTACCCCGACAACTCCGTCACCGCTACCCTTTGTCGCCCTCTTCCTTAACCGACGTCCTGAGAACTTGGGACTCTAGACTCACACCTTCCTTTCACATTACAGTGCCGACTAGAAACATTTCTCTTTCTGCATTGGATAAAGTGTTGCCTTTTCTCCATTTCTCCTACTGGAGACGTTTAGGTCTGGAATCCCTCACTGAAATCTTCTCCCCAACCTCTCTATTGCCGTTTCCTGATCTACAAGCTAAATATAACCTCGACCCTTCGGCCTGGCACTATTATTACCAACTTAAACATTGGATAGATGATATGGCCACTAGCCCTAACATCTTTCAACTCCCCACTACCAGTGTCCTGAATAGATTGACTAAACTTTCATCTCGTGGAGCCATTTCTGATTGGTATGATTTGCTGTCTCCCCCGATCACCACGACTAAATCTGCCGCTCAAATTAAGTGGGAAGCCGATCTTCATCGTACTTTCACTCTTAAACAGTGGGAATCTATTCATCTTTCTTCTTTCTCCCTTTCTAAATGTACTAACCACACCGAAATGCACATTAAACTTTTACATAGACTGTATTTCACCCCCTCTAAACTGCACACGATCTGGCCGACCACCTCTAAATTCTGTTGGTGCCTCTGCCATCATGAAGGTACACTCTTGCATGTTTTCTGGGACTGCCCTGCCCTACGCCCCTTTTGGGATAAAGTATATGACCTTATTAATTCGATCACTGACCTTAGCCTGACTCAGGACCCTTCCTTAGCGTTGCTGCACTGGTACCCAGACACTGTCCCCAAGTCAATTCGCTTTGTCCTTGGCCACGTTTTAATTGCAGCCAGAGCTACAATTGCTCAAAACTGGAAATCTCCCTTCCCCCCTCCCTTTGTAAAAGTTATTTCTAAGACCCACTTCCATTTTGAGATGGAGACCAAGGACGCTGCATACTCTACATCCCCATCTTCCCCTACCATGAAGTGTCTCCCATGGCATACATACATCTCCAAGAATAAGGGGATCTTACCGTCCACCCCTACCATACAGAGCCCTCCCTGTGACTTGGATGACCCTCCACCTGTAGTGAATCCATGATTTGTCTATATATTTCTGTTTTCTGTGCTGCTTTGGGATGTCCTGTCCCCCCCCCATGATATTGTTTTTGCCCCATTGTTATTCTATTCTCTTTTGTCTTTATTGTGTTTTTGTTCTGACTCTATCTCCTATATAATAGCCCAGATCTGTGACTTTGTGATTCATTTGCTAACGCTGGGCGGAGTCACAACACTGGGCGGAGTTAGTCAAATGAGTCACAGATCTGGCCAAATCTATAGGAGACTAGGAGCAGAAGCAGATGGTATGGGCATGGCACAGGCAGGGGTGCATACCTCCCAGCTTTCTGCAGGAGCTTTCTTCAGGCAGAAGGAGGGACACACACTCAGCGAAAAGGGGGCGTGGCTTCACGGGAGGGCTCCCGTTTTCGTCAGTGAGGGGGCATGCCCAGCACTCTGTGAGCTGCTGGCATGCCCCCAGGGGCTGATTATGAGTCCGGGGGGCCCAGGGCACTTGAGACAGGGGAGCCCTATCACATTGCTGTGCCTGCTGTGGGGTTGGGGGCGTGACCTAATCGCGGAACGCGTGGCCACGCCCCCTTATGCAAATTCCGATTTTTATTTTTAAAATGGGATTTTGGCCCCTCAGCTAGGGCTAAATACAGAGGAGGTGGTCGCTCCCCCCTACACACCCGCACAGGCAGAAGAAAGCAGGGAGACTGCTGCCTCCCTGTAACACCACAGACCTGCCAACACGCAGCAGCGTGTGCTGACTGTAGCACAATGCTGTCGTTGTTGCTGGCAGTACGGGGGGGGGGGGGGCTGAGCTTCTGAGCTGGGACAGAGCTACTCCAGCCGGGGGGCCCCTAAAACGGTGGGGCCAATGGTACGTACCCCCTGCTTCCCCCACCTTAATCCGGCTCTGCTGCTGGAACCCCCCCCTTAATCCGTACCCCCTAATGCCCCCTCTCCCTCTGTCTCCACTATTCACCGCTGCTCTGCTAAGCAGAACAGCGAGTACAGGAGCTTTCCAACTGCCCCCCCCCCACCGCGGGACACTGCGACCCGCGGGTGGGACAGCGGGACAGACCCCAAAAAATGGGACTGTCCCGCGAAAATCGGGACATTTGGGAGGTATGGGGGTGTGTGAGGGGTATGTCATACAGACAGATGGGCACCGGCTCACTGTGTGCTTGACCCCCCACATCGGCATACTCAGCAGGGTCTCTCTGGCGCGGAGGAGCGTCACTTTCTGGCACACTCCACGCTTCTTAGCTGCAGTTTTGTGGGGCACCTGCCGCTGTGCAGGTTCCATACTGCCTCTGTTATCTCCAGCCCCGGCAACCCCACCGCTAGCTGCAGCGCTGCCACCCGCAGTGAGGTGCGCCCAGCTCATTCACACACTTTAGCTGGCGGGTAGCGCTGCACAAATCCGAGCTGCTTGCAGGCTCCGACCCACTTCTCCCTCCAGCCGCAGCGTCTCCTGGGAGCTAACCAGTCACTCCCAGTCTCCCCTTACCACAGTGCCCGGCAGCCGCGAGGTCCGCGCCACGTGCATGCTATGACCCCCTCCTCCCTCCAGCCGCAGCATCTCCTGGGGGCTAACCAGTCATTTCCAGTCTCACCTTACAACAGTGCCCGGCATTTGCGCGAGGTCTGCGGTGTGTGACTGAGGAGGGGGGGAGGGATGCGGACGGGCAGAGGAAGCAGGACTCTAGCCTGAGAGAGTCAGGCAGCAGTGACTCCGGTAAGACACATCTGTCTGTCACCACTGTTTTGTCCCTAATAACAATCTCTCCCGTGCCCTGTGTTCTGTCATGTCCCTGTCACCCCTGGCCTTGCCCTGCCACCCTTATCCTTGCCCTTTCACCCTTATCCTGGCCCTTTCACCCTTATCATGGCCCTGTCACCCTTATGCTTGCCCTGTTACCCCTATCCTGGCCCTGTCACCCCTGTGCTTGCCCTGTCAACCCTATACTGGCCCCGTCACCCCTGTCCTGGTCCTGCCGCCCCTACCCTGGCCCTGTCTCCCCTATCCTGTCCCTGTCATTTCTGTCCTGGCCCCTTCGCCCCTGTCCTGGCCCCGTCACCCCTGTTCTGACCCTGTCACCCCTGTCCTGGCCCCGTCAACCCTGTTCTGACCCTGTCACCCCTGTCCTGGCCCTGTTACTGCATACCCTCCAACTACCCTTTATGGCATGTACAGTACCCGCAGCGCCTCCAGACCTCTCCCCAATGCACCACATATCCGCACCTTCCCCTCCACCACATGCGGCACTCCACCCCTCCCCCACATGCTGTGCCTCCAGACCCCCTACACCACCCGCAGCTCCCACTCCTCCGCCCCTTCACCACCCACAGCACCTCCAGGCCCCCTCCACCATTCACCCCCCTTTTATGTCTCCCCCCACACCTGCCCCCCTCCACCCGCAGCATCTGCAGACACCCTCCTCCATCCGCGGTCCCCCCCTTACCCACCCCTCCCCCACCAACGGCACCCCCGCACCTGCCCCTCCACCACCTGCAGCACCTCCGGACCTCCTTTCCCATCCGCCGCACCACCCGTACCTGCCCCTACCCTACCCATGGTGCCTGCGGTCCCCTACCCCACCCCCGGCACTCCCGTCCCTTCCCATCCCACAGCACCTCCGGAACCCTTCACCCATCCACAACATCCCCACACCTGCCCCTCTCCCACCCATGGCACCCCTGCCCCTCCCCCACCTGCAGTGCCTCCGGACCCCTCCCCCATCTGCATCCCCCACTCTTCTGCCCCTCCCCCACCCGCAGCACCTCCCGAACCTTCCCCATCCAGGCCCCACCCCCACTTCAGCCCCCCCTCCACCCGCAGCATCTACAGACACCATCCGCAGTCCCCCCCGCACCCGCTACATTCTGTACATCGTGCCCTGCAGGTGCTGTTCACGCCGTCGCAAGGGGCTGCGCCTCCTTCACCATCGCACGCCCTTTCATTGTGCAATATTTAACCACTAACAAAGGAATGCAGGTAATACTCCATATAATACAATTATTAAACCCCAGAAAGGCATGCAAGGGTTAAGGGGGTGTAGCCCCTTGCGACGGTGTGAAGAGCGCCCGTAGGGCGCGATGAAGCACCTAGTATCATAAATAAAAAACTTAATGTTGAAAAAAAAAGAAAAGCTGTCAACAGTTCTATTTCAACAACATCCAGTGACACCCAATCTATATACAGTCCCAAAAATTCATAAGGATGCAACAAGCCCTCCAGGGCGACCAGTAATATCGGTGCGGGAATCCCTATATCAACCTATTGCCATATATTTGGATAGTATCTTGCAACCCTATATAAAACAACATCAATATTATGTAAAAGATACAACTGACTTCCTGAAATGACTTCTAGCTTCCCCGACAATTTCTCCTGGCACTATACTATGCACTATGGATATTAACAGCTTATATACTTCGATCCCCCATTCTCAGGGCTTAGCAGCTATGAGATCTTTTTATGAAGAACAAAACATCAAAGACCGGGTCATCAATTTATTTATACAACTCCTATAACTAATGTTAACTAGGAACTATTTTCTATATGATGGACACTTCTATAAATAACTCGTGGGTTGTGCCATGGGAAGTAATGTCGCTCCGAGGCATGCAAACATTTTTATGTTTCGAGAGGAACAACAGATGTTTTTTGATAAAGATGAATATGCACAGTTCATCCAATGCTATATGAGGTTTCTAGATGACCTATTCATAATATGGACAGGGGAAGAGTCCATGCTATCACAAATGATCCAGGAGATTAACAATAGAGATTCATCTATTAAAGTTACGTTCCAGTTTAGTGACAAAACTATTCACTATTTGGATGTGCAAGTTACCATTGAAAATCGTCAATTACACACCTGGATGTTCTCTAAACCAACTGATAGGAACACATTACTATTGGGGTCGAGCCACCACCCGAAACCACTAAAAAGATGCCTACCTACATCCCAGATGATGAGGGTGGCAAGAACAGCAAGTGATCAGATTACAGCATCCTTTGATATTGATAAAGTGATCGATCAGTTTGTCACTAGGGGCTACAACCTGAAGTTACTGAGACAACAAAAAAAATACGCACTCTCAATGGGGAGAGAACGATTATTACTACCTACAAGGAAAACTAATGAAAACATCATTCCATGGGAAATGGAGTTCAGTACTTCAAGTCAAGTAATTCAACGGGCGAGTACAGCCTGCGGCCAATTATTACAACTGATGAGTCCCTTCAAGGCCTCAAGAAAAAAAAGACCAATGGCTTGTTATACCCGGGCCCGGAATATTAGGGATGCAGTCGTACACACTGATAATACAGGTTTTCAAAAACTCATAGTGGAGCCACGCTTCTTTACGAAGACACCGGGTTGTTACAAATACCCCAAGTGCACAACGTGCTCACACATGTTAACACGGTCAACTTTTAAACATCCTACATCTGCACGGACATTCCATATCAATCACGTGCTCTCTTGCCAATCAACACATGTGGTATATGTCATCATATGCCCATGCAATCTTTATTATGTGGGCAAAACCATAAGAACAGTGTGGAAAAGGATGGCTCTCCACCGCTCGTCAATCAGCAAAGCATTAGCAAGTGGCTCCTCTGAGCAACCAGTGGCTAGGCACTTTTTACAAGCAAAACATCCCCTAGTGACTCTAAAACACATGCTAACACATGCACGGTGTGACTGAGAGGAAGCGACAGACATGGGTGGCGTTGTGAAACGAAGTGGATTCATATTTTGAATACAGTGTATCCCATGGGGTTAAATGAACGTCAGAACTGGAACACTTTTCTATGAGGATTTCTAGCAGTCTTTTTGATGGGGATTTTTAGCAGACTTTTTCGTCGGCTGCAAATCATGCACATATATTCTTTATATTAGGGTCAGGATTACTTTTAGTCATTGATAACATTGGAGGTTATGACCACTTACATGCTATGTGTGATACAGTATGTGTACATCAGGGTACACTTTGGTGATTTAAATATTGTGCACTATGTTAAATGTCAGTAGTAATGTTGTGAATTAAAGCACAGTATCCCTGAATGTCCATATTTTCACAGATTACTGTGAGGGGGCCGGGGAGACTACCGGGCACCGGCGCCTGGGTTGCTAGGAGACCCGGACCACCTGACATTACCGGCAGTGACAAGGGGAATCAGCGCCTTATGGAAGTGCAGCGGGAACCCATCTCGTTCACAGCGGGATAGAAGACGCCTATTTAGGTGACTAGTCAGTGCACACACTGTTTGTTTGCCTCACATGTTATGCTTGAAAACGGTGCTGCATGGGCACCGAAACATTGCTTTTATGCATGATGATTTTGCCTTACTTAAGCATTTGTAAAAACTACATTGGGAGTGCCGCAGTCTTCTCTTCGCAAGTATATATATATATATATATATATATTAGAGATGAGTGGGTTTGGATCGCAGAGAACTGAACCACCCCGAACATACCATTCAGAGCCAGAATCCGAGTCTGGCTCGGGACTTCCCACCAGACTTGGAAACCAGAATGAGGAAAAAACATCATAACATCATCTTCCCACTGTCGGTTTCTCATGGGATTTGGATTCCTCTGTCTCTCTGTGGGTGGTGGCATCTAGTGGGGTCAGTGTGTACTCTGTAGGGCTGCTGCTCCTGTCACTGTGGTGTCCCTGTGCTGTTAGGGGTGCTGTCCTGGCTGTTACTGATGTTTCATGTGCTGTTAGTGGTACTGCAGCTGTACATGGGTGTTGCTGTCCTGGCTGTCGCTGTGTTGTACAGGGGTGCTGGCCCTGTCTTGTATGCTGTCAAAATTCAGAGGTGCCCTTGTTAAAATAAAAGTATACTGGCCCTGTTTGCTGTAAAAATTCAGGGGTGCTGTTGTTAAAATAAAAGTACATTGGTCCTGTATGCTGTAAAAATACAGGGGTGCAGATGTTAAAATAAAAGTACACTTGCCCTGTATGCTGTAACAATTCAGTGGTGCTGTTGTTAAAATAAAAGCACATGGTCCTGTATAATGTAAAAATACAGGGGTGCTGTTGTTAAAATAAAAGCACACTGGTCCTGTATGCTGTAAAAATACAGGGGTGCTGCTGTAAAATAATATTACACTGGTCCTGTATGCTGTAAAAATTCAGGGGTGCTGTTGTTAAAATAAAAGTACACTGGACCTGTATGCTCTAACAAAATCAGGGGTGCTGTTGTTAAAATAAAAGCACACTTGTCTTGTATGCTGTAAAAATACAGGGGTGCTGATGTTAAAATAAAAGTACATTGGTCCTGTGTGCTGTAAAAATTGAGGGGTGCTGTTGTTAAAATAATATTACACTGGCCCTGTATGCTGTAAAAATTCATGGGTGCTGTTTTTAAAATAAAAGTACATTGGTCCTAGATGCTGTAAAAATACAGGGGTGCTTTTGTTAAAATAAACATACACTGGTCCTGGATGCATTAAAAATACAGGGGCGCTGTTGTAAAAATAAAGTACACTGGTCCTGTTTGCTGTAAAAATACAGGAATGCTGCTGTTAAAATAATATTACACTGGCCCTGTATGCTGTAAACATTCAGAGGTGCTATTGTTAAAATAAAGGTACCCTGGCCGTGTATGCTGTAAAAATTCAGGGGTGCTTGTTATGAACGGCGTATCTGGAACTCAGGAGAGTGGGTGATGACTGGCGAGTTCAGGTATTCACGAGTGGAGCTGCGGCAGGATAAGGATAACCGCAGTTACACCTACTCTAATCACTATCTCCGTTATTTTCCCCCAGTGATCGATTGGTGCCTGCAGTGCTAGCCTTCTTCTATAGCAGCTGCATTTGAATGGGCAAATTAGGTCTGCCCAGACTCCGATGCCCCCAGGTTTTACCATGTAACTAGGCACCAACTAAGACTGAGAGAAAACAAGGGGAAAGCCACAGTAACTAAGACTAATGTGTATACCAAACCGTAGAGAGTACAGAAAAACAACAAACAGATTATGTGCGGCACGGCCACCAAAATCACCACATAAACACCAATGCACAACAAAGAAGTATCGCTGCCTAGCCGTGACATGCAACACCGTCACGAACAACAATAAAGGCTACGTGGAACACCGCAACAAGACAAAATGAAAGAAGAAGAAAGATGCGACCTCTGCCACTAAATGCGGCAGAGCCGCTAACTCACGGTACCACGAGATGCAAGCACGGGAACTACCAGCACTTCTGAGATCAACAAAAAACAAACTAACTCCAGTGTAAGCAGCTCAGGAGCAAAACTGGATTTATTCCTCTGACTGGAACACAAACCACAGGTATACCAGGAGTAACAGGCTGGAACAGGAAATGGACCAGAGGCAAGCAGACAGACTCACAGGAAGCTATCACTGGTGGGGCTGCACTGTCCTGGCTCCCGTGGAAAGTCCCAAAGGACCAATCATGAGAGACCCAGGCAGCCCTACCCCTAGGTCCCTAATTGCGCCAGCTGCTATCTGGTGTGCTGAGCATCGCTTTCTGACTGCTTAGTAACAGCTGGAAATGATAGTGGCTACCTGATGTCCCTGGTCACCAGGCAACTGACCAGACTAAGACGCTCGGCAGTGGAAGTGAGGCACCGGCCCCGTTGCCTAGCATCACACTGTGGCGGCTAACAGTGCTATTGTTAAAATAAAAGTACACTGGTCCTGTATGCTGTGAAAATACAGGGGTGCTGCTGTTTAAATAATATTACATTGGCTAAGTATGCTGGAAAAATACAGGGGTGCTGTTGTTAAAATAGAAGTACACTGGTCCTGTATGCTGTAAAAATGCAGGGGTGCTGCTGCTAAAATAATATTACACTGGCCCATGCTGTAAAAATTCAGGGGTGCTGTTGTTAAAATAAAAGTACACTAGCCCTGTATACTGTAAACACTCAGGGGTGCTGTTGTTAAAATAAAAGTACACTGGTCCTATTTGTTGTAAAAAAAAAACAGGGGTGCTGTTGTTAAAATAGAAGTACACTGGTCCTGTATGCTGTAAAAATGCTGGAGTGCTGCTGCTAAAATAATATTACACTGGCCCATGCTGTAAAAATTCAGGGGTGCTGTTGTTAAAATAAAAGTACACTAGCCCTGTATACTGTAAACACTCAGGGGTGCTGTTGTTAAAATAAAAGTACACTGGTCCTGTTTGTTGTAAAAAAAAAACAGGGGTGCTGTTGTTAAAATAAAGTACACTGGTCCTGAATGCTGTAAAAATTCAGGGGTGCTGTTGTTACAATAAAAGCACACTGGTCCTTTATGCTGTAAAAATACAGGGGTGCTGTTGTTAAAAAAAAGTACAATGGCCCTGTATGCTGTAAGAATACAGGTGTGCTATGAAAATAAAGGGCACTGTTCTGTGTGCTGTAATAATAAAGGGATGCTGTCCTGTGACATGGAGAACAACATTTTGGAGGAAAAAATAGTGGAAGATCAGGAACCACTTACAGTTATTAGTAGTAGTGCTGAAGCTGCTGTTGCCGCGAGTCAATTCCATCAATGTCGTCTGCTTAGGCCGATGCCCAATGTCATAGAAGGCATGCAAAATCCAAGAAGCAAAAATTAATAATCAGAATAAAAAGAAATTATCTTATAAGAAACATAAAATTGGCAATATGCCATTCACGATATGAAGTGACAGGGAAAGGTTAAGGCTTTTGCCCATGTTCATGATTGTTGGCTCAGCTTCCCATGAGGATGGAAGCCCTCCTCCCTCTTGAAAACAAACAAAAAAAAATAAGCTTGTTAAAGCAAAGGGAAAAACAACTGGGCGTTCAGAGATATCACAAATCCCCAAGGAGAGACCCAGGCCAATATTTACTAAAAAATCGAGTTTGTCCGATTTGTGTTTTTTTTTCTAGGTCCCAACACGGGAATTCACTAAGCACCAATCTCGGCAGTGTTTGGACTATTTGTAATGGTTTGTTTTTCAAAGTTCAGAAATACGAATGAATAGACCATCGGTCAAACGCGGCTGTTATTTCATACAACACGGGTATACACTATTCATTCGTATTTGGGTGTTAGTCTCTGAGTGCTCAATTGCGGTCTAATTTTTTTGTGATTCGCTAAAAAAAGCGGCAAAAAAATAGACCTGCTTTTTTCAGCCGTGTTTACATGTGTTGCAACTCAAAAATCCATCACACCTGAATACGGATACCCTTAAAAGGATGTTAGGCACAATTCAATCCACCTCCACTCAGAAATGGCAGCAGGACTGTGGACCAGTGATATTTTGTGTGCTGTGGGATTCCTCAGACTCAGACTGTAAGTAACCAGGACCAACAAACTGAACATGGTCAGCAGGTTGTACAGGTTCCGCGGAGGCTGCGCAGGCCTCGTTTTTTTAAGGGGTGTTTAAACTTGAACGCATTGTCCGATGATATGGTCATACAGATGTTCCGTCTAAATCGTAACAACATTTTCCGTCTGTATGACCTTGTCAAACTGTGCCTAGACCCTGAGACAGCACGCTCTCGCTCTGTCTCAGGCCTGCACAAACTCCTGGCTGTGTTGCACTTTATGGCTACTGGCAGCTTTCAGGCTGTGTATGGGGATGTCATAGGAATCTCACAGCCCTCATTTTCGAGAATATTAACACAGATGATGTATACCTAACTACCTCTTTTTTTATTTTTTTATTTCTCGGTGGCCAGTTCTGTCCTAAAATCTCATGTTTATTGTTCTTTCAAATATACACACAGGTGTTGGCTGTTTTGCAGCCCCACATCGATGCCTCAATCTGCTTCCCTACCCAGGAGTCTCAGTGGCATTCCGTCAGGGTAGATTTCTATGAGCTGGCTGGCATGCCCAATGTGCTTGGAGCCATAGATTGCACACACATTCAGCTGAGACCACCTAGGGGCAGGCAGCACATCTATACTAATCGACATCTAGAGCACTCCACAAATGTGCAGGTGGTTTGCGATGTAAATCTCAAAATAATGAGTGTTGTTGCTGGTTACCCTGGGGGCTGCCATGACTCCTTCACCCTCAGTCAGTCATCCCTCTTTGATAAGTTTGAGGATGGACAAATGCCTGATGGATGGCTGCTGGGTATGTAATTTGATATGTGTAGGCCTGCGTATACTTTGTCCAAATACAGGGGCAGATGTATTAACCTGTAGAAGGCATAAGGAAGTGTGAAACCAGTGATATGTGCAAGGTGATAAAGGCACCAGCCAATCAGCTCCTATATGTAAATGAACATTTAGGAACAGATTGTCCGCTGCCTTTATTACCTTGCACATATCACTGGTTTATCACTTCCTTATGCCTTCTACAGGTTAATACATCTGCCCCACAGTGTGTTACTTATGTGTTGCTGTATCTTAACATGAATCACATTACTATATCTGTATTTTAGGTGATGGAGGATATGGCTGTTTCTCTTGGCTTCTAACTCCATTGTCCCGACCTGATACCGCTGCTGAACACAATTACAATCATGCACATAAGTCCACGCGGAATGTGATAGAAAGATGTTTTGGTATGCTGAAATCTAGGTTTCGGTGTCTGGATAAATCTGGTGGCCTTTTGTTGTATAGTCCCTCGAAGGTGACTCAAATTGTGTTCTGCTGCTGCTTTCTTCATAACATGTGTTTGCAACAACATCTGCCACATGTTGAGGAGGAGGAGGAGGAGGAGGATGAAGAAAGCAGCCAGCAAGCAGAGGAATTAGAGACATCTGGTGATACTTGGAGTACAGATGTAGGGAGGCAGGTTAGGCAAGAGCTCATCACTCGCTATTTCTAAGGTAAGTTTGGTTTGCTTATTTCATTTGTTGTGTAATCATAAATAGATGTTGGCCCATTTTTATTTTAAACACCATTACTCAGAATGTGTCTGTCTCCTTGAGACATACAAACATACCCTCGCTTTATGCAAAACAAATGTCACATGTGTATTGTGTTTATTTTAAAACTCAAAACAACAGATTATGAGTGGCATGCATTAAGTCTGGATAAGTGTTCATAAACTTGCACTGCTAATTTATTACAAGCACACATAATCCATTTAGTCTTTTACTTTATGATTGTGTGTAACGTCCTAATGCACAGGTTCTCAAACTCGGCCCTCAGGACCCCACACAGTGCATGTTTTGCACGTAACCCAGTAGAAGCACAGGTGTATGAATTACTCACAGACACATTTTAAAAGGTTTACAGGTGGAACTAATTATGTCACTTGTGATTCTGTGATTAGACCTGCAAAACATGCACTGTGTGGGTTCCTGAGAGCCGAGTTTGAGAACCTGTGTTCTAAATAAACAGTCCTCAACATATAATATGTTAGCCTTGAGGAATACATGTGATGCTCCATCGTATTTAAGGGCCACAAACTTACTCTCATAAAAAAATATTTATTTCGTAATGTTTGCTGCAGTAAACTTGCTGATTTGTCAGTAAATACACAGTGTGCCACATATATACATTATTATACACATTATTAGTTTTTGGGTTAAAATTACATATTTTTTGTTTTTTTGCATCATGTGTAACAACATTATTTCTCATTTTTAACACACACAAACATGGCCTAACAATAATGACATTCAATTTGGCACTGAAGTATCTAAATTCAATGACAACATATTAAAAGCTTTTTACGCAACTCAATTGTGTTATTCTTGTAATATTGTATAGAGAAGAAATGTAAAAGAGTTAACAATCACATTGTAATTTGTATTGGCTTCAGGATAGGAGAATGATTGGAATCTAGAAAGAGTAATGATTAGAAAAAAATCAAGTGGTCTGGTTACTTCCTGCTAAACATATGGTGCCTGCCTGGCAATGATTGTGTGTGCAGGATAGGAGAATGATTGGAATCTAGAAAGAGTAATGATTAGAAAAAAATCAAGTGGTCTGGGTACTTCCTGCTAACATGTATGTGCAGCTCTAACAACATTACCCTCCTCCAAAAAAAACAAAGATGGTAAAGAATAAATGTGCGTACAAATTTCATGTTGTTGTTTGTACCACTTATAATTAATGATGTTGTATAAATTGTCAAGGAGCTAAGTGTTATATATATTTTGCCAAACATACAATTACTATTTTGATTTACTTATCAGAAATGTATAAATTAATTTTTTGTTGTTATTTTTTTGGGGGTGCCTGCTTGTCCTGCCCTTTGCCTTTAGCAATGTCATGTTGTTGTGCTCTGGTGGAGCGTCTTGTTGGTGATGAGACTGGCGTGATATTTGGAGTAGTCGTACCAGAACTGCTGCTTATTTGCTGTTGGTGCATGGATCTGAGTGTTTCATTCAGGTTAGTGAGGGTGGCATTGAGTTCACGTGTAGCAGCATTTTGATTGTCTACAATTCGGAATAAACTTTAATTTATCTTTTGATTGTTTTGAAAAATGTTCATATAACTTTGCTGTTGTCTGTGCTGTTCTTCCATTAGTCTGTGCTGTTCTTCCATTATGCGCTGTAAGTTGGCCATGACCTGTGTAATATCTGTACGCATGAGTTCCATGGTATTACCAATTCTCGAGGTTTGTTCATTTTGTCTACTCATATTTCTGGTTATTCTTCTGAGGTGACATGGTAGGCTTGCAAACATTTGTGTCTGCCTACGCAGGCAATCTTCATTAGTGGCCTGCTGTCTAGCCCAAATGGTCCAAAATACCTGATCAGGGCCTTGTGTTACTGGTGTTGTTGGGCTGTGTTGTGGTGGTGGTGTGCTTTGCTGTGATGGTGTACTCACAGGTGCTGGGGGGCTCATTCCTTGGATTAATGGCTGCATTTCTAAGATGATTGTCTCATCCATGTCACTGTGTTGCTGTTGTTACGGAGGGATGCTGTTTCCAGGACTAGAAGCTGAAATGTTGAAAAAATCTCCGTTAGCTATCCATATGTTTGATAAATGAAAACAAATCACTACACATGGAACACATGTCATTCACTGTTGCTTTCAGATATTCTGCCTAGCAACATCATCACTCTGAACTGAAATACATACATATGCCTGTTTGTGGCAAATGTGTCTGGTTACTTCATTGTGAAAGCAAACACTTTAGTTTTATTGTAGATCAGACATACTCCACCATAAAAACACATTGTAATCCATAATGTGTTACCTTATAGCTTTTCTAAAACAAACATAGTAATGTTTTTATATGTATTTGGCAATGTGAGGTCAAACACACATGCGCAAATTTGTTAAACAACCTTACTATTTTCAAAAACTAAACATGAGTTTCTGTTGCAGCTTCTTACACACAATGTGCTACTGTATGGCTCAAGTGGACATACATATCTTTACTGGATGTGGACAAGGCCATTTTGCTTGGATTCCATTTCATATTTTACTTACTTCGATAAGTATATAAGATTTTGATGTGTTTTGACTTAATGCGGTTAAGAAAAAGTTTGATTACAATCTGAAATTGTTTACATTTATTTCAGTTTGATACTCACAATCAAGATGAGGGGAGTGTGGTTGACGTCTTGGAGGTGTGTCCAAAATTTGGAGTGGGGGGACCGAACATACTGTCGATAATCTTTGTGGCGGGGTAGCCTGCTGTGGTTGGCCCTGGGCATCAGACCTTGCTTTCTTTGCTGCCACAGGTTTTTTGTGGTGGTGTCTTACAGAAGTCCCACTTCTGCTGCTCCAGACTTCTTTTGATGGACCTATTATTGAAAGTGAAATTTTGTTATGGCCATTCCTTTACAAACATACCCTATACTACAATGGACACTTTACCTGCTTCCGCAGCGTCATCATCATCAGATGTGATGGGAGTTACTGTAGGACGAGTAGTACAGCTTTTTTCTAACACTGTAAAAATAAAATAAAAAATCATGGATTCATGCTATTGTTGATACATCCACCCATTATGCTTATAAACATTTATTCTTAAAGAAATTCTTGCTTTATTTTTAACAAAAACATAAGGACCGGAAACCAAAAAAACACTACATAAAACAATAAACATTGTCCAATAGCCATATGCACTATGGAAAGTGCAACACAGGAAAACATGTACAGGACACTGACATAGGACACAAGTAAAAATACATACATTAACAACCAAAAACACACACATCTTCATTTTGTAATGAAAGGAAAAATATTACAGATGCAACATATAAATTGCTCTGTGATGTGGCACTCCAAACACACATTACCACTATATGAGCCAAACAAAAACAAAACACAAATTAAAAAATTACACTGCAGTGTTGTGTCAGGGTACAAATACAAACTCAAAATGAACAAACAAATAGTGGATTTTTAAAAAAATATATTACATTCAGTAATAATGACATTACACATGTAATTGGTTTCCAAACCACTTTCCACTACTCCAGCCTCTAACATGCCAACCACTGTTTTGGAAACATTGCACATGGATAACATAAATATAAAACATAGTCCAAAAATTAAATAATTAAAAATGTCCAAAAGGAAAACATTATTGCTGGACAATTCAATGACACACCAAGTCCAAACTACACATGGAAAATATTCCGGAAAAAAACACATGACATACAATAAAGTAAAATGTTACATTGGCTTTTGTAGAAAACATTACCAAAAACAAGGTATTTGCTGACACACACTTGAAGATGGGAGTAATATGCAACGTCACATGACACACATTTGAACAAAAAAAAAAAGTCATAGAATGTTAATGCAAATACACATGCTCACCATTCTTCCTGGGCCTATCTGAATCCCGGACATGGGTTGCAGACACTACTTCAGGAGGTATTACACTCCGCATGGGCTCCTCATACTCCAGATATCTTGCAATATAGGGCTGGCCACCACCGTTTTTTCGAGCCGACCTCGCCTCCTTGGCCATTTTGGACTTGACACGTCGCTTTATGTCATAGTACCGTTTGCGGCACGTGTGCTCCGTCCGCTTGACCACCCCCTCACTATTGACAGCAGCAACAACTTTCGCCCACAACACCGTCTTCTTCCGTGTTGGCACCTTGGCGGACTCAGGGCCAAATAGCTGCCGCTGATACTTCATCAGCTCCCGCACCAATGCCACATTTTCAGCATAACTAAACTTGACATTCCGCCCAGTCTTAGTAGTGGTGCGTGGCTGTGGAGCACTCTGACTGTCACTATCACTGTCACTTGAGGCTGCTGCAGCAACTTCACCCTCCTCCTCTACCTCACTAACCTCACTCACACTCACCTCCTCCACCTGACCGACCTCCTCCCCCTCACTCACACCCTCCACCTCACCCACCTGTGAGTCACACATAATTGTGTGTCTAAACACTTAACACAGAAAAATCAAAAGACAAACAACACACTCCTCCAATACCACTGCACAAATCACACACACACACACACACACACACACACACACACACACACACACAGTGACAAGGGACTATAAATAAAAAAAACTTGGACCAAAAATGAGACAAAACCACAAAAAACAAGATTACAAGTATGACAAGACTACTTTCAAACACAATACTACACTCAGAAATTGCCCAAAAAACTCCTCACCAAACCAACTTCTCACCAACCTCCACAGCACAACCTCCCTTCTCACCACTAACTAAACCCACGAGGTGCGGACGGTTTGGGGCGTATTTATATGGTTGCGCACAGACAATCCTACCATCTGAAACACAACCAATCATGAACGGGGATGAAAAACGAAACTAAAAGTGAAAATGCGGCCGCGAAAAAAAAAAACCCTGCCGCGTTTAACTTAGAAAAAAAAACAGCAAAAAAAACAAAAACACGTACGCAAACGACAATGACGGCCGTAAATGTGCCAAAAAAACCCGACTGGCATCGACATCGGAAAACACGAAAACCATAAAGTCGACTGCTTCGTAACTTGGCGTATATAGTTTCAAAAAGTTGCATGAAAATGCACCCGACACAAGACGAGTTTAAACACTACACAAACTGACACAAACACGAATATTAGTAAATATTGCCCCAAGTGTGTCTGTGGTTGCGATGTCTAGGCCTGACCGTCCCAAGACTGTATGGGAAGAGGAGGCTCCTACCACCATTTGCATGAACCCTGCAAGTGCTGGGAGGAGCACTGCCAGTCCAGTTGCTCATATTGAGATTGAGGATGTCACTGTAGACGTACACCAGGATGAGGAGGATATTGGTGTAGCTGGCGCTGAGGAGGAATACCACTAGTACTACTTCAACTAAGCAATTGACTGTACAAAAGTCCTTTGCGAGGAAGATGAAATATGACAGCAGTCACCCTGTTGCAAGCAGATTACTGAGGCCATGATAACTATGCTGGTGTTAGATATGCGTCCGGTATCCACCACTAGTGTAGTGGGATTTAGACAGTTAATGGACGTACGGTGTCCCTGGTACATAATCCCATCTAGATTCCACTTCACTAGGCAAGCAATTCACAGACTCTACAGGGACATTAAGAAAAGTGTCCTCAGTGTCCTGAAAAATTCGGTGTTACCCACTGTCCACTTAACCATGGGCATGTGGACAAGTGGAGCAGGGCAAACTAAGGACTACATGACTGTGACAGTAGATGTATTGCCTCCCACAGCAACAACAGCAGCGGCACCAGTAGCAGCATCTCACAAATGCCAACTCGTTCCTAGGCAGGCTACGCTGTGTATCACTGGTTTCCGCAAGAGGCACAATGCTGACAACCTCTTACAGAAACCGAGGGACATCATCGCACAATGGCTTACCCCACTTAGACTCTCCTGGGGATTTGAGATATCTGACAATGCCACCTATATTGTGCTGCATTACATCTGGGCAAACTCCAGCATGTCCATTGTTTTGCACATACAATTAATTTGGTGGTGCCACATTTTTTTTTAAATGACAGGGGCATGCAAGAGATGCTGTTGGTGGCCCAAAAAACTGCGGGCCACTTTCGACATTTAGTGACTGCGTGTTAAATACTAAAGCACCAGCAAACACTCCTGAATCTGCCCTGCCATCACCTGTAGCAAGAGGTGGTAACGAGGTGGAATTCAACATTTATGTTTATGCTTCAGAGGATGGAGGAGCAGAAAAAGGCCATTCAAGCCTATATATACACCTACAATATAGGCAAAGGAGGAGGAATGCACCTGACTCAAGTGCAGTTGAGATTGATTTTTGTGTTGTGCAAGGTTCTCCAACCCTTCGAACTTGCTACAAGTCAAGTCAGTTCAGACACTGCCAGCTTGAGTCAGGTCATTCCCCTTATCAGGCTTTTGCAGCAGCAGCTGGAGAAATTGAAGGAGAAGCTAAGACGGAGCGATTCCACTAAATATGTGGGACTTGTGGATCGAGCCCTTTATTCGCTCTTCCAGGATTCAATGGTGGTCAATCTGCTGAAATCAGAGCACTACATTTTGGCCACCGTGCTCGATCCTAGGTTTAAGGCCTATGTTGTATCTCTCTTTCTGGCAGACACAAGTTTGCAGAGGTTCAAAGACCTGCTGGTGATAAAACCATGAACAGCTCCTCCTTCATTTTCTCCCGCAACTGGGGCTGCGAGGAAAAGGATTACATTTCCTAGCCCAACCATTGGCGGTAATGCAGGGCATTCAGGAGCAAGTTTTGACATGTGGTCTGGACTGAAGGAGCTGCCAACAATTATTGACATGTCTACTGTCACTGCATATGATTCTGTCACCATTGAAAGAATGGTGGGGGATTATATGGGTGACAGCATCCAAGTAGGCATGTCAGATAGTCTGTATGTATACTGGCAGGAAAAGTGGCAATTTGGAAGCCATTGCACAAACTGGCTTTATTTTACCTAAGTTGCCCCCCCCCCCCCCCTAGTGTGTACTCCGAAAGAGTGTTTAGTGCAGCTGGTAACCTTGCCAGCAATCAGCATAGGAGGTTACTACCAGTAAATGTGGAGAAGATGATGTTCATCAAAATAAATTATAAATTACTCCAGGAAGACCTTGACCAGCAATTGTGTCCAGAAAGTACACAGGGACCCATGATAGTGGATCCCAGTGGGGACGAATAAATACTCTGTGAGGAGGAGGATGTACACACTGAAAGGGGTGAGGAATCGGAGGATGAGGATGAGGTTGACATCTTGCCTCTGTAGAGCCAATTTGTGCGAGGAGAGATTGATTGCTTCTTTTTTGGTGGGGGGATTAATTGCTTCTTTTTTTGTGGGGGCCCAAACAAACCAATAATTTCAGCCACAGTCCTGTGGCAGACCCTTTCGCTGAAATGATTGGTTTTGTTAAAGTGTGCATGTCCTGTTTATATAACATCAGGGTGGGTAAGAGGGCCCAAGGACATTTCCATCTTCCTTTTTTTTTTCCTTTGCATTGTGTCTTTGGAGCCTGTTTTTTAAAACTGGCATCCTGTCTGCCACTGCAGTGCCACTCATAGATGGTCCAGTTGTTTATGCTGCCCACTTGTGCCGCTTAGCTTAGTCATCCAGCGACCTCGGTGCAACCTTTTGGCCTACAAACAATATTGTGAGGTGTGAGGTGTTCAGAATAGAATGGAAATGAATGTTATTGAGGTTAATAATACCCTAGGATCAAAATAACCCCCACATTCTGTGATTTTAGCTGTTTTCATGGGGGTTTTGTCTTCAAAAAACATCCAGATCTAAAATTAAAACCAAAACCCGAAAGGGTAGTTTTGTCAAAACCAAGCCAGATCCAAAACACGAGTGGAGATCCAGATCCAAAACCAAAACACAAAACCCGAAAGCGTCCACCGTACATCACTCTCTCTCTCTCTCTCTCTCTCTCTATATATATATACACATAGAGATGGGTCCACGCTCATCTTTGCTTCTATGCTGCACCTAGGCACACCATGGTTTATTAACATAAGCCCTTCATCTATTGTTCTCAGTTGCAATAAATACATCAAGGGATTAAGGGGGTCATTCTGACCTGATCACGCGCTTCAGTTTATCGCAGCAGTGCGATCAGGTCCCTACTGCGCATGTGCCAGCACCACAGTGTGCCGGCGCATGCCAGATGGCCTAAGGCCGTCATTGCCTAGAAATCGCCTCTGCCTGATTGACAGGTAGAGGCGGTCGCTGGGCTGGAGGGGGCTGGATGGCGGTATGAAGCCGCCATTTAGGGGGCGCGGTCTGGCCAAACCAGGCGTGGCCGGACTGTTGATGGGGCGGCCGCAGTGGCTGCGTGACGTCACATGCAGCCACTGCGACCCGGGCAGCAAAGAGGTTCTCCTGGCCAGCCGCAGGAGCTGCGCTGGCCGGAAGTAACTCCTCAAATGCAAAAGCATCGCCGCTGTGCGATGCTTTTGCATTTCTGCGGGGGGGTGGGGGTGGAGGAGGCGGCACTGACATGCGGGGCGGACTAGCCCTGTGCTGGGCGTCCCCCCGCATGTATGAGTGCCTAATCGTAGCTGTGCTAAATTTAGCACATCTACGATCAACTCGGATTGACCGCCTAAATCATTACAGCAGGGGATTAAGTCCGACTACCCTGGCTCAGTTAATCCTATTAAAGGCCAAGATAAAGGTGGACCCGTCTGTATATATATGGGAGGCAACCTGTACTTCAAAATGTTTGATTATCTTTAGTAAAAGTGCACATTTGTTGCAGGTCTCTGTCTTAGTACATCAGAGGAACTGACATTCAGAAAGCAAGTAAAATAAACAGATTAGTGAATTTACATGCTAGGGATATTCTGTGTTTTTATATATTTTGTTTATATATAATTTAATGACTATGAACATACATAAGCTATGAAAGACACTAATGGCGGGATGTACTGTAATGGAGTCTGAGATCGCAGGAGGTGCAGGATGCAAGCAGATCTCGGACATTTTTTTAAAGGGGCAATCACTTACAAGGCTAAACCATGCCTTGTAAGTGATTGCCCCTTTAAAAAATGTCCGATATCGGCCAGCATCCTGCACCTACGGCGATCTCTGACTCTATTACATCCTACCGAAGGAGAGAACCTGGAAATGGAATAAACTGGTAAGAAAGCCTAATAGAGCAAGTGTAATAAACTAATAGTAGATCTGCTTAATAAATAAATACATAAACATATGAAATAACAGTTAAAGTAAAATTATGAAAACAATTTTATTTATATTTACAATCTGTAAAATTACTTTCATTTCTACTTTGATAGACCTTCCACCACTAAGGATGAGGTACAGCAAACTCAGGATGAGGTACAGTGTTGAAAATTCATGTGAGAAATTCTGAATATCTACGTAGCAGACAGAATAAGTAGACCCAATAAAAAAATCAGGGGTCATAGACAAAATTAATAATATACAAACCATAGTCAACCAAAAGGTAACCTAGATAAAGGACAGGCATTGCCAACACAGGTAGAACTCAAAAAGAAGATCTGAAACATATTCGGATGAGATAGTAATAACTAGAAACACCATGGGGTATCCAATTACCGCATCCATTTACCGTGGATAATTGTTTCACCTGGAGCTATCCTATTGTCTCCGCAAAGCTGGCGTGAGCAGTGTCTTATCTGGGATTTTTAATCACCTGCCTCATGCAGGCAAAACAAAATTCCCGTTAAGCGCTGGCTTTTTGGGGACCCGATCACAAAAACACATGGTTTCGCTGAACTTACAGTAAGTAGACAGCCTGTCCAAAAAAATCAGTAAAAATATCAAGAAAAATCCAGAAAAATTATTGTTTTTTTGTGCCCCTAATTGGATACCCCCCTAATTATGGGCCAAACCGTCTGTTCACCTCAATGAGAACTAGACCAACAGTATATACTGGGTGACTGAAAAAGCCATTTGTAAATAAGATCCGGTCTACTTGGATCATTAATCAGCATTTAAAGATGAGACTAGAACATCACACACACGTGACTGAGAAATAGATTGATACATCAGTGACATGATTGCAGAGCCATTGTCACGTTGGTGCAAGCATTAGAATAGATTAGTATAACATTTTCAAGACAAGCTAACATTTCCTGTGATCTATGGGAAGTAATTAATGATCTAATTTGCTTAAATTTAAAATGATTTAAAGAAAATAAAAGAATCTCAATTCATAAGTATGAACAGCTCAGAAATCTATATATTTTTGTTTGATGGGAGAGATCAACATAGAAAGGCAATTATTTATTCAGTCTAGCAAGAAATCAATCCAGCATCTAAATAAATTGAAGGCTCAAATAAGATGGATCTAACATACGCAATCCACTAAATATTAAATAGCTGTCCTAGGAATTATGACAATATCCATATAGGGACGCACTGTGAAGATTTAAAAAGAAAATATTCCAACCACTGTGGTCTTTTAAGATTTTTTCTTTTTTAAATGAAAATTACTTTTACTGACAGGTAAAAATAACTCGTAGTTCTAGAAGTCAAGAATTACTAATAAGATCCCTCTGTGGACAACTCAATAACTTTGTAGAGCGTGCACTCAAGGACAAACCTTCCTCTGAGAAAGGAGAGCAATTTATTGCACAGCTGCTTTGAAAATGCAAGCTTCCCCTATTGATTCACCAGGACCTAATCATGTAACACTCATTTCTGTTTATTAACTCAACGCAGCACTTCGCTTCAATCAATATTATGCAGATGTTCATACTTCATCTCATAGAACTGTCAGAGGACAGAATAATACACTGACACCACCGATCCTCCTACAAATAATTATTTTGTCATACTTCAAAGCAAATCACAATATAGTTTTCATAATGACATGTCCCTACTCGTCAGTATTCACCATAAATTCTTCCAGCAAGGTCACCAATTTGGGCAAAATCCCTCTCATACATATTCACCTATTATTCCTAGACATCCATATACTTTGGCTGTATTCTAAATGGGGTAATACAGTATAACGTGTAGTGTTTTTCATTTTTAGAACAAAATGGAAAATCACAGCTTAGTGCATCTTGGATAAGTAATGCAAGTAAATGATGCCAATCAAAGCAAGAACAAGATGATTTTGTCTATACACATACAGTATGCCGCATTATATAGCCATTCCATTCTGCTGAATTGTTGTCAATGATCATCAACTTTGAACATAAAAATGACTGGTACTTTTTATCCCATATTCAACGGAACTACAGAAATCTCAATATTTACATAGGTTGGATCCACTTAATCTCTTTCCAAGGCTTAATACAGGGAACCCTATGTACAGTACCTATGTACCTTTTCCCTAACTGTAACTATATTTGTACAGAGTTTCCAGAGAGCCACACATAGTTGGTAGTATATAAGCTGGCACATTGTAAGTTAACGGGAGCCTCATTTTTGGTACCACAGACTGCAGCGGTGCCCATACCAACCTGATTTCCAAATGATTATGCAAACAGCAAGGGTGTAGCTACCATATCTGCAAGGAGTACAGCTGCTATGGGGCCCAGAGTTGAGAGGGAAAATGAAAAAAGGATACTCGGCGCTGACTTAGCAAGGGATCTCCTGTACGCAAGCACTAATATTCCGGGTATGCTGCAGCTCTATCAAGGAGATCACTGAATCTCCAAAAAGTGAAAACTACAAGAAAAATATTAAATAAAGCGCTGCATAGCCGGAATCAATTCATATTATTTTAATCACACAATGTAATAAACAAATAACATAAACATAACACACACACATAGACCCGGCCGGTATTAAAATTACTTATGAATTTAAGAAATTAAAAACACCATCGACCCACACAGATTTCATATATCACAGAATGATCTCTATTTCATTCATCACCAATAAATGGTACAACACTGTTATTGCACATTAATCAAACAGTTGCGTATAATTGACTAAGGGGCCCCTGATGATTAAAACTTATCCATCAGTCGCTTTATAGCACAAAGGCAATTAGGCTATAAATGTCCACAGCATATAGCATCCAATATTCTGTCAAAGTTGTGTCCATAAGTGTAGATTAAGAATTTAGCACATGTGCATCCATATTATAATGAGTTAGTTTGTTAGTTTAGCCAGCAATGTCTATAACATAGGTTATATTAAGCATCATGTTAGTGAGTTACTCCGGTCCACTCAAGATTAACATGGGCATGCAACCACACTGATATATTGCCCTCTATCTTGGGCTCTAATAATCTGTCCTGGACATTGGCTACTGAGCGGGCTTGGTTGCTAAGGGTTCTCACCGACCAGCTGATTGTTTACTGTGTCAAGGTCTCCACAACCGACTCCTCCCTTGAGTCCCGCCACACCTAAGATCCATTTGCGTAATAATGTCCACAGATAGACACAATGCCAGGTCCGTGTGCCTTAGACCGCAACGCGTTTCTCCGCCTGTACAGTCAGCGGCTTCCTCAGGAGAAATGTTAGACTGTACAGGTGGAGAAACGCGTTGAAGTCTAAGGCACACGGACCTGGCATTGTGTCTACCTGTGGACATTATTACGCAAACAGATCTGAGGAGTGGCGGTACTCAAGGGAGGAGTCGTTGTGGAGACCCTGACACAGTAAACAATCAGCTGGTCGGTGAGAACCCTTAGCAACCAAGCCCGCTCAGTAACCAATGTCCAGGACAGATTATTAGAGCCCAAGATAGAGGGCCATATATCAGTCTGGTTGCATGCCCATGTTAATCTTGAGTGGACCGGAGTGACTCACTAACATGATGCTTAATATAACCTAGGTTATAGACATTGCTGGCTAAACTAACAAACTAACTCTTTATTATATGGATGCACATGTGCTAAGTACTTAATCTACACTTATGGACACAACTTTGACAGAATATTGGATGCTATATGCTGTGGACATTTATAGCCTAATTGCCTTTGTGCTATAAAGCGACTGATGGATAAGTTTTAATCATCAGGGGCCCCTTAGTCAATTATACGCACCTAACTGTTTGATTAATGTGCTATACCAGTGTTGTACCATTTATTGGTGATGAATGAAATAGAGGTCATTTTGTGATATATGAAATCTGTATGGGTCGATGGTGTTTTTAATTTCTTAAATTCATAGGTAATTTTAATACCGGCCGAGTCTATGTGTGTGTGTTATGTTTATGTTGTTTGTTTATTACATTGTGTGATTAAAATAATATGAATTGATTCCGGCTATGCAGCAGAGTTGATAGGGGTCCATCTCACCTATTAAAGCTATGTGTTTTATAAACATTTTTCACCATTAGGTGGTACATAGGGGTCCATACAAACTTTTGCCTTGGGGCCTATAATAG
Organism: Pseudophryne corroboree; assembly: GCF_028390025.1. NCBI lineage: Eukaryota > Metazoa > Chordata > Amphibia > Anura > Myobatrachidae > Pseudophryne > Pseudophryne corroboree. Next base: position 272,566,928 of record NC_086453.1, on the reverse strand, counting down.
ATCTGGTTATGAACTGAATGGTATTATAATGTTAAATAATATGAAATGGGGCACTGTAATTTGGCACAGTATGAAGTGAAGACACTATAGTGTGGTATAAAATGAACTGTTATGTGACATTATATGAACTGGGGGCACTATGTCATTATATGATTTGGGGTACTGTGTTGCATAATGTGTACTGGCAACCCTAAAATTATTTTTAACATTTATTTTTGACACTGTGGGCTAGATGCATCATTGCTTGGAGAGTGATAAAATGGAGAGTGAAAAAGCACCAGCCAATCAGCTCCTAACTTCCATGTCACAGGCTGTGTTTGAAAAATGTAAGTTAGGAGTTGATTGGCTGGTACTTTTTCACTCTCCATTTTATCACTTTCCAAGCGATGATGCATCTGGCCCTGTGTTTTTTATTTATGTAACATTTTCACATACAGTACTTGTTTTTCACTTTTTGTACACTTCTAACACTGAGCAGCTACTCTCACTTACTTAACACACTGATGCTTCATTGCTATCCTTTTTTTAACACTGAGCAGCTACTTTCATCTGCCTTTCACTCTGATACTACACTGCTATCTTTTATTTGTGAGGTGCCCTGGGGTGGTTTGGGGGTGCCCCGGAAGTGAACCCCTACAATGTTAGGGGCCTACCCTATAAGGTTACCTTGATGATTGGTGGGAAGGCTCATAATATTGGCCAATTTTATACCAAAAACCTTTTATATGACGTATAATTATTACATTTATTATAATTATAATATTGTATGGTGCACCTGCTCTCTTGTTTCTATGTTGCAGTACTAAGTCTCAGCTAGGTATCACATCCCATTATTAGTAGCTAGGGTGTGCAGTCCGGGCCCCCTCCCCCTAATATAAGCCCTACAATGTGATATGATGTGAACTAATGCTCTACTCTGATTCAGAAAAATTAACAAAGGTACTACCTGTATTATGGTAGATAAAATTATCAACTGCTGTGAAGAGTTGTCTCCTCTAGAACCATTGGAACAGGGGCTCTTCAAAATGTTGCTATGGGGCCCACAAAGTTCCGGCTCTGCCCCTGGCAAAGGGAGTCTCTGGGCCACTCCTGAATTGATCTGTAACCAAGTTGAAACATGAAGCTTAGTATACTTACTTGATTTCTTCAATTAAGTATAATTTTGCTGTAATCACTATATAAACATAACATCATTGTGTGTTATTAAAGCCCTACAGTATGAATAGAAAGTATCTAGTTCCACTGGAAACACTTGTGCTATGCCACTTTAGACCATTTATGTAAACTTAGTAAATGGCATTTTGTGAAAACTGCAGGTTTATCCTCTTTCACCTGCCAGTTTTTCACCTACTGTATTTACTAAAGTCAAAACCGCAGACAAACCACCAGTTTATAAGACATCACTAAACACATTGCTATCACAATTGTTTTTTTAGTTTGTTTGTTTTTTTTCCCATTTTCCATGTGAAGAATACAGTAGAAATTTCCAAATTAATGAAGCTATGAAAAAAATGAGGGCCCTCATTCCGAGTTGTTCGCTCGGTAAAAATCTTCGCATCGCAGCGATTTTCCGCTTAATGCGCATGCGCAATGTCCGCACTGCGACTGCGCCAAGTAAATTTGCTATGCACTTAGTAATTTTACTCACGGCTTTTTCATCGGTCTGGCGATCGTAATGTGATTGACAGGAAATGGGTGTTTCTGGGCGGAAACAGGCCGTTTTATGGGCGTGTGGGAAAAAACGCTACCGTTTCCGGAAAAAACGCAGGAGTGGCCGGAGAAACGGAGGAGTGTCTGGGCGAACGCTGGGAGTGTTTGTGACGTCAAACCAGGAACGACAAGCACTGAAATGATCGCAGATGCCGAGTAAGTCTGGAGCTACTCAGAAACTGCTACGAGGTGTGTAATCGCAATATTGCGAATACATCGTTCGCAATTTTACTATGCTAAGATTCACTCCCAGTAGGCGTAGGCTTAGCGTGTGCAAAGCTGCTAAAAACGGCTTGCGAGCGAACAACTCGGAATGACCCCCGAGGTTGTTGAGAGTCTGCACAAAAAACTACAGTCTGAGCTATTTGGTCAATCTGCAGATGAGGAAGCTCAATACACTCATAATAAGTGCAATCTTTAGATATTACTTAAGGAAATATTATTAAATGTCCTATGGGGTACAGTATTATATTATAAATACATTAGAGGACAAAATTAAAAAGAGTGAAAAATGTATTCATTATACGCAATATAAGGGGAAACATTAATTTTAATTGCATTAATACAAATATATTGATGATGAGGAAATACTTATTGCTTTATGATGTCCCTACCATTTTTAGAGCCATGAAATAAAAGTTGTCCCCATTCTAAATATGTTTTTTTTTTTTGTTCCTAATTGACAATTGGGCAGTATGAAAACACATAAGATTCAACTCTGGCTCAGCTCCTTTATATACGCTTGTTCTGTTTATCAATGACTGCTGGTTTATAAGAGGTCGCACATGCGCAGTAGAGCACTTCTGTTTCTATGGGGTTGTGGACCTATGAGGAGGCAGCGCAGAGTGCTTATCTCCACAATTTTCACCTCACCTACTAGTACCACCTTTAATTAGATGAGCAGGAGAGGTAAGATTTTTGGAGTGTTGTACTGTAAATCATCTAATGATTGCTAAGAGATTTTTTATGCTTGTGTTTTGTCTTCTTTATGCTTGTAATTTTTGTCTGTTTAAGATTGATTGCTCATTGTGCTTTTTTGTTATTTGTTGTGTGTTTTCTGCATTATACAGTAAGTGTATGAGTGAGGTGTGTCTTTTTTTGTTTTTTTGTCTTGTCTATCCTATAAGTTGTATCTGACATGTATACCCTATAGCAGAGGTTCCCAAACTGTGTGCAGTGGCTCCCTGGGGTGCCTCGGGACAATTGCAGTTGTGCCCTGGGTTGGTGGTCCAGGACCAATTCAAATTATTTATGGTTAATATAATAGGCAAAACCAGTGCTGGTGGCTGCCAGTCATAAAATATGTGGCCAAACAGAAGCAAATCTTGTCCTTCACCACACAACTGACCCTAAGGATGTCATATAAACGCAATCTACTTAATGTAATATTTATTTATAAATTTCTCAATAAGAAATTTTTGGCCTAGGGGTGCCGTGAAAAAAATTCTGATACTCTAGGGTGCCGTGATTCAAAAAAGTTTGGAAACCACTGCCCTATAGGTTGTATTTGACTTGTTTATCTTTTAGGTTTTATGTGACTTGTCTATCCTATAAGTTGTATTTGTCTTGTCTATCCTTTAGGTTGTATCTGACTTGCCTGTCCTATAGGTTGCATGTAACTGGCTGAGATAGTATTAAGGTATAAGTATACATTCTCTTAGGACAGCAAGCAGCATAGGCAGGTAAAGAAAAGTCAGGAAACCAGGTGACTACTAGATATGTCTTGAAAGAATCTTGTAGAAATGTCAGGTATATATACTGTACAGTATGAGAAAGATTGTACTCTTGTATCAAGTATTTTACTGTGCTACAGTATAAGGGGATTTTGGGTAACCTAGGTGTAAAACATTGAAGGTCAAATAATACCAGACGTGGACACGGATGTGCAGAACTGTAAATACAGTTGTTATTTCTAAAATGAGTCAAGAAAACTGCAGAAAGAGAACTTTACATATCAAAAGGCAATTGAAAAAGCCAATGTCTTTGGGGAGGATAGCAGTATCTGGCACAAGAAGAGGTCCGTCCCTTCACACAGGGCTGGCATTAGATATTGCAGGACTCCATCCAAATAAAACAGACAGCTCTTCCACCCTTTTTCCTACACTTTGTTACCCCCTACCTTTCACAACACCTCTCCCCATTTCTTATGCCCCCTTTTACTTCCTCCCTTTCATGACACTGTTTTTAATTTATCTGCATGCTGGTGTACCAAAAATAATAAATCTGTACACTTGTGTGTGCCCTCAAAACCACCTTTACAGATGCTGTCTGGCTGTAATTTCTTATTCTGTCTCTCTTAGTTGGTGTTCGTGAGATGACCATGGTGAAGAGAAATACAGTTGGGACTGCTATTCTAATAATATAACCCAGCACAGCATATTAATTTGAAACACATCTTCAAAGAGAACCAATGGATCTCAAGCACCCACTAGCTTGTTGGAGTGTCCACCAGGACCCTCCAACAAGCTGAGCAAAGGGGATCAGTACCTGTACCCCCACCTCCCCATGACCCTGCTTACAGGACCCTAAAAGCTCCATAATCTTCATGTTTCACAGCATTGTCCTGAACAAAAACAAGCAGCAAATCACACACCAACAGATGCAGAAGTCATCTCCTCAAAGCAACATCTACACAAGGTAACATGCCTAAACAAGGATAAACCAAGTATTAACTATGGATAACTGATCTCTAATGGAAATGACCTGTCAAATATGTTGTTTTACAGGAAAGCATGTGATGAAAAATGTTGGAAACACTTTACAGTACCAAGTAGTGGCAGCTCCAGAATATCAAGTCCAAATATCAAACAGGGCAGGCACACCTACTACCACTAACTGTCATCCAAAATGACTTACTGGCAGTTAGTATGGCTCCCCTATTTGAACTTTGGACTGCGCTGCAGCCCCACCTCTGGAGCCACCACTGGTACCCAGGGACGGATTAAGGACCACATGGGCCTGGAGCTGAAGATATTCAAGGGCCTATTGTTAGAACTGGGGAGGTGTGAAAAGTGCTGTGTGGGTATGGCCTGAGCCATATGGGCATGTACTCCCCTACAATATAAGCCCCAATATCTGCTTAATTATGTAAAAAGATTCAAATTGCATGATTTTGTGGGGAAAATTAGAATTAGATGTCTTAATAGATATAATATGATGGCTGGTCATCATCATACTGCCATGATGATTGGCCTATTTTTATGTGGAGGCCTGAAGCTGTACCTCCATCCGCCCCATTATTAATCTGGCCCTGCTGGTACCAAGTCTGGATAATGATGCATAAGAAGATAAGCAAAAGTAAAGACACCTCTCAGACGCACAAAACTGAACGTCCTTCTCAGTAAGCTGAGAAATATTAGCAAGAATTCTAAAGAAGAATTTATGAAATGATCTGTAGATGTTTGCAAACTCTTCACTTCTTTCTCACTTTTGGGGACAATTCCTTCCAGTATAAATTGTATTTTATAATGATCATACTTGGTTCTAGAAGAGTGATTTGTTCTAGAAACAGAATTAGCATTTTTTCATAATAACACATATCTAGTTTAATGTTGGTGGAAATACTGTAAAACAACAGTTACTTGTTCCTGGTGTCCTAGAAGAAAATACTAGAATGGCATCAAAATAAATCACCACAAACTGGTCCTAGAAATCCAGCAGGGCAGTTAATAGAGGGCTAGAATTAGTGATGTGCACCGGACATTTTTCGGGTTTTGTGTTTTGGTTTTGTATTTGGTTCCGCGGCCGTGTTTTGGATTCGGAAGCGTTTTGCCAAAACCTCCCTGAAATTTTTTTGTCGGATTCGGGTGTTTTTTTTACAAAACCCCCTCAAAAACAGCTTAAATCATAGAATTTGGGGGTCATTTTGATTATTAACCTCAATAACCATAATTTCCACTCATTTTCAGTCTATTCTGAATACCTCACAATATTATTTTTAGTCCTAAAATTTGCACCAAGGTCGCTGGATGACTAAGCTAAGCGACCCAAGTGGCCGACACAAACACCTGGCCCATCTAGGAGTGGCACTGCAGTGTCAGACAGGATGGCACTTCAAAAAAATAGTCCCCAAACAGCACATGATGCAAAGAAAAAAAGAGGCGCAATGAGGTAGCTGTGTGACTAAGCTAAGCGACCCAAGTGGCCGACACAAACACCTGGCCCATCTAGGAGTGGCACTGCAGTATCAGACAGGATGGCACTTCAAAAAAATAGTCCCCAAACAGCACATGATGCAAAGAAAAAAAGAGGTTTACCAAGGTCGCTGGATGGCTAAGCTAAGCGACACAAGTGGCCGACACAAACACCTGGCCCATATAGGAGTGGCACTGCAGTGTCAGGCAGGATGTCACTTCAAAAAAATAGTCCCAAAACAGCACATGATGCAAAGAAAAATGAAAGAAAAAAGAGGTGCAAGATGGAATTGTCCTTGGGCCCTCCCACCCACCCTTATGTTGTATAAGCAGGACATGCACACTTTAACAAACCCATAATTTCAGCGACAGGGTCTGCCACGCAACTGTGACTAAAATGACTGGTTGGTTTGGGCCCCCACCAAAAAAGAAGCAATCAATTTCTCCTTGCACAAACTGGCTCTACAGAGGCAAGATGTCCACCTCCTTCTCATCGTCCGATTCCTCACCCCTTTCACTGTGTACATCCCCCTCCTCACAGATTATTAATTCGTCCCCACTGGAATCCACCATCTCAGGTCCCTGTGTACTTTCTGGAGGAATTGATTATAATTAGTTTTGATGAACATCATCTTCTCCACATTTTCTGGAAGTAACCTCGTACGCCGATTGCTGACAAGGTGAGCGGCTGCACTAAACACTCTTTCGGAGTACACACTGGAGGGTGGGCAACTTAGGTAAAATAAAGCCAGTTTCTGCAAGGGCCTCCAAATTGCCTCTTTTTCCTGCCAGTATACGTACGGGCTGTCTGACGTGCCTACTTGGATGCGGTCACTCATATAATCCTCCACCATTCTTTCAATGGTGAGAGAATCATATGCAGTGACAGTAGACGACATGTCAGTAATCGTTGGCAGGTCCTTCAGTCCGGACCAGATGTCAGCACTCACTCCAGACTGCCCTGCATCACCGCCAGCGAGTGGGCTCGGAATTCTTAGTCTTTTCCTTGCACCCACAGTTGCGGGAGAATGTGAAGGAGGAGCTGTTGACGGGTCACGTTCCGCTTGACTTGACAATTTTCTCACCAGCAGGTCTTTGAACCTCTGCAGACTTGTGTCTGCCGGAAAGAGAGATACAACGTAGGTTTTAAATCTAGGATCGAGCACGGTGGCCAAAATGTAGTGCTCTGATTTCAACAGATTGACCACCCGTGAATCCTGGTTAAGCGAATTAAGGGCTCCATCCACAAGTCCCACATGCCTAGCGGAATCGCTCTGTTTTAGCTCCTCCTTCAATGTCTCCAGCTTCTTCTGCAAAAGCCTGATGAGGGGAATGACCTGACTCAGGCTGGCAGTGTCTGAACTGACTTCACGTGTGGCAAGTTCAAAGGGTTGCAGAACCTTGCACAACGTTGAAATCATTCTCCACTGCGCTTGAGTCAGGTGCATTCCCCCTCCTTTGCCTATATCGTAGGCAGATGTATAGGCTTGAATGGCCTTTTGCTGCTCCTCCATCCTCTGAAGCATATAGAGGGTTGAATTCCACCTCGTTACCACCTCTTGCTTCAGATGATGGCAGGGCAGGTTCAGGACTGTTTGCTGGTGCTCCAGTCTTCTGCACGCGGTGGCTGAATGCCGAAAGTGGCCCGCAATTCTTCGGGCCACCGACAGCATCTCTTGCACGCCCCTGTCGTTTTTTAAATAATTCTGCACTACCAAATTCAATGTATGTGCAAAACATGGGTCGTGCTGGAATTTGCCCAGATGTAATGCATGCACAATATTGCTGGCATTATTCGATGTCACAAATCCCCAGGAGAGTCCATTTGGGGTAAGCCATTCTGCGATGATGTTCCTCAGTTTCCGTAAGAGGTTGTCAGCCTCTTCTGGAGGCCTCTTCTGGAATGTGGTGATACAAAGCGTAGCCTGCCTAGGAACGAGTTGGCGTTTGCGAGATGCTCCTACTGGTGCCACCGCTGCTGTTCTTGCTGCGGGAGGCAATACATATACCCAATGGTCTGTCACAGTCATATAGTCCTGAGTCTGCCCTGCTCCACTTGTCCACATGTCCGTGGTTAAGTGGACATTGGGTACAACTGCATTTTTTAGGACACTGGTGACTCTTTTTCTGACGTCTGTGTACATTTTCGGTATCGCCTGCTTAGAGAAATGGAACCTAGATGGTATTTGGTACCGGGGACACAGTACCTCAATCAAGTCTCTAGTTGCCTGTGAATTAACGGTGGATACCGGACACACGTTTCTCACCGCCCAGGCTGCCAAGGCCTGAGTTATCCGCTTTGCAGCAGGATGACTGCTGTGATATTTCATCTTCCTCGCAAAGGACTGTTGGACAGTCAATTGCTTACTGCAAGTAGTACAAGTGGTCTTCCGACTTCCCCTCTGGGATGACGAATGACTCCCAGCAGCAACAACAGCAGCACCAGCAGCAGTAGGCGTTACACTCAAGAATGCATCGGAGGAATCCCAGGCAGGAGAGGACTCGTCAGACTTGACAGTGACATGGCCTGCAGGATTATTGGCTTTCCTGTGTAAGGAGTAAATTGACACTGAGGGAGTTGGTGGTGTGGTTTGCAGGAGCTTGGTTACAAGAGGAAGGGATTTAGTTATCAGTGGACTGCTTCCGCTGTCATCCAAAGTTTTTGAACTTGTCACTGACTTATGATGAATGCGCTGCAGGTGACGTATAAGGGAGGATGTTCCGAGGTGGTTAACGTCCTTACCCCTACTTATTACAGCTTGACAAAGGCAACACACGGCTTGACACCTGTTGTCCGCATTTGTGTTAAAATAATTCCACACCGAAGAGGTGATTTTTTTTGTAATTTGACCAGGCATGTCAATGGCGATATACGTCCCACGGACAACAGGTGTCTCCCCGGGTGCCTGACTTAAACAAACCACCTCACCATCAGAATCCTCCTTGTCAATTTCCTCCTCAGCGCCAGCAACACCCATATCCTCATCCTGGTGTACTTCAACAGTGACATCTTCAATTTGACTATCTGGAACTGGACTGCGGGTGCTCCTTCCAGCATTTGCAGGGGGCGTGCAAATGGTGGAAGGCGCCACCTCTTCCGGTCCAGTGTTGGGAAGGTCAGGCATCGCAGCCGACACAATTAGACTCTCCTTGGGGATTTGTGATTTAGAAGAACGCACAGTTCTTTGCTGTGCTTTTGCCAGCTTAAGTCTTTTTATTTTTCTAGCGAGAGGATGAGTGCTTCCATCCTCATGTGAAGCTGAACCACTAGCCATGAACATAGGCCAGGGCCACAGCCGTTCCTTGCCACTCCGTGTCGTAAATGGCATATTGGCAAGTTTACGCTTCTCCTCAGATGCTTTTCATTGTTATTTTTGGGTAATTTTACTGAACTTTTGTGTTTTGGATTTTACATGCTCTCTACTATGACATTGGGCATCGGCCTTGGCAGATGACGTTGATGGCATTTCATCGTCTCGGCCATGACTAGTGGCAGCAGCTTCAGCACGAGGTGGAAGTGGATCTTGATCTTTCCCTATTTCTCTGACGTCCTAGTGGATGCTGGGGACTCCGTAAGGACTGTCAAAGTCAGAAAAATATCTCTATGCACACTACCATATTTGCACCTCACACAGGTCCGTGCTGCGCATGCGTACGCTCTCCCGTACGTGCGCATACTCACAGTCGCGGGCACCCGCAGGCGCACGGTATGCGTATTTACGGTAGAGTTTATGTGATCGTAGCGTGCGACTCAATCGTTACATATTTTCACTATATAATGTATTTTATAGATCATGGTCCCTTTGATAGATTCTGAAAGTTTGGTTAATATAGAATGTTCGTGAACAGAGAAATCCCTCTTTGTTTGATACGAAGGGTCAGACAGGAGTAATACAGTGGTGTTTAGTACCCATCGGAAGAGTATTTAATTAGCAATATTCCGGTGTTGGTTTGAAGCGGATTAATCGCTCGTGCGAATAGTTATGGACATAAGAAGTTTATGAACATTTACTGTATTTGCACTTACTTATCCATGCGGCGGGAAACCCAGTTTCCCTCCCACCTGAGCTTTTGGAAATAGTCACGGCCCACCTGTATGAATCAACCTATGACCTTTTGTTATAATGCGAGGAGGGATTCCTGTGTCCAATGAACAATGAGATTGTAGGGACCATTGAATTGTATTGTGTGTGGGGCATAAATAGACAAGCCGATCACATCCAGCTCTCACTCTTCAACGGTTATCATTGCTGAAAATCGGGAGCTGGATGTCCAGAGGCGCATGCGATCGTTTCCTTTGTGCGTAAGTTTTTCTCCGCAACTATATTGATCTTCTTGTTATTGTGGGCCAATTTCTCTCTCTCTCTCTCTCTTCTCCTCTTTCTCTCTTATTTTCCCTTAAATAGTAATTGTATTATATTTCCTGTGTAGTTATCTGGTTAGGTAGTCTATGTTATATTGTAGTGTATGATTTGTATTTGTATTAATTCTTTTGCAAGTATATCATTCATAATATATATATATTAGGCGTTGGACCCTAAGCCCAGGTATCTGTGTATTTCTTATAGTGTTAAGTATTCTCAGAGCGTCGGTGACGCTCAAACAGCTTTTGAGTTAATAAGGTTACACTGTGTTACATCTACACCCTATCTCTACACTAAGGTTTTACAGCATATTACATTGTTTATGGTTTAGATTTAAAGGTTTAACATTGTGAGCGTCAGCGCCGCTGGTGATCTCCTCGTGGTCCCGAGCGTCCGCTACGCTATAGCGAATCATTACGTTAGTCAGCAGCCAATAGCGTGCCTGCCTGTGATCTCTTGGCCGTGAGCGAACGTGACGCTTGAGCGTCTCGACTACGGCTAAGCGATTGTTACGCAACGAGCGTACCCTTACGGTACTTCATACGTAAATAGCGTACAGTGTTCTTAGACCTCATAAAGGGTTTTATATAAGATAAATATTCAGCTTTATCAATTGGCGGCTCGCCCGTCCTTCACATATCTGCACTAGGTAATTTCAGCAGACATTATCCAGCAGCAAAGGGCGGGAGATCATATTCCTCGCAGTGCTGTTTGGATAAGCGTCTGCTTCGCTTAGTAAAGGGTGCTGAAGGAATCCGGGACCGGAGGTAAGAACAAAACGATAGTGTCCTTTTAAAACTGTTTATTTCTGTCTTGCGTACACACGCACGCATATCTGCATTTCTTTTCATTCGTGTATTTTCATATATCACTCTCCTGTTTGCCATTGTATAATTGATAAACGTACTAAGAGAGATTTGTCGCTATTTCATAGTTAAAGTGTAAAAGTAAAGGTAATACAGTTAAGGTATAGAAATACACGCAACTCTACCTAAAGGTATAAAGAGAGATTGGTGTGGTGCTTGGTAGATGGTCAAGGATCATCTACATTAATAAAACGTGTTAGTTGTGTTACGGTAGACAAAGACTGGTGTACACGTGTCTCTAACAAAGAGAGACTCGCGTACGCAAAGGCCGATGCACGCAGCGTAAATTACGCAACGGAGCGTCTGGGTACGCCCACGTAACTCAAACAACACGCGATAAATAACGCAACAGGCGATAAATAGCGAAAATTTATTTTAACATTCGAAATTTAAATTAATAGATCTTTCTCCTAATTTGTAACACATCTGGTCTAAAGAGAAATTTCTGCGCAGAAATAGAAATAGAAACAAAAGTGTACATGTGGTGAGTGAGTGTTTTTACATACAATTTTGAGGTTGAACCAAAAGAAATCATCGAGTTCTCGTGAGGTACATACGTGTAAGTGACATGCACGGTGGCTAGGGAGGCATCCTTGGTTAAACATAAAATTTGAGCATTAGAGTATAGCAGACCAGGAGGTCATACTGTAACAGACCAGGAGGTCATAGCAGACCAGCAGGTTCAGGTACAGCAGACAAGGAAGTCCGCTATACAGTCCACAGGCACAACACAAAAAAAGGGTTGGTGCAACACCCATATAGGCCATACAAGCTCTTGCTGAAGGAATTCGCAGCCGCAATTTTCGATTCCACTGGTCGCTCCGTACATAAGATTAGTTGCTTATGTGCTGAACGATTGTACCGCACGTAATTGTGTGCATTAGTAAACCTGACCGGTACTATTTGTGTACGAAGGTCATAAACGCTATTTGTACATTCTGACGTGATTTGTGTAATTTTTTATTTTTACAAAGGGAAGTTCGCTGGTCACTCAGGAATTATCCAACAACCTCACCTTTACTGGAAAGAGTAAGTGTTCTGCGGATATCCCTCGCATGTTCCAGTAAACAAAGGTTAAATAGGTGCCCTGGGTCGAGTACGCCAGCACCATATCGGTGTGATCAGGTCGTATTGGTCGGCGTGGGCAGAGTGAGTAAGGTGCTCGGTAAACCTTACCGTCAACCTATCGTGAATATCTTGGTTTTTTGTAAGGGTCCGTAACACCTGCAAATTATGGGGGCCAGTTGTTCAGGAAGGGGGCGATCAACCTCGGTTCGGGTTGATTCCATAAACCGACCAGTCGGGTCGGCAAGGTACGTAATGTGTGAAAAGTACGGAAGTCACACAGAAGCTTTATGTGATGAATGGGAGAGAATGACAGTACATGACGGGGAGAAATTCCCAAGAGTAGGTAGCTTCAGCACAGAAGTGTTAACGAATTTAAGGAGAAGGATATGTCTCATTAAATCAGCAAAGAGACGAATCCAACATTATGATTATTTGCAGTTGTGGCAACAGGAGGGTGACATACAGAGAGGATTGGCTCAGGCGGCGGGATCTGGCTCGATCAGGAAACTGATAGCCACGGCCCCACCGCCACCATACATATCGGGAGAGAAATTGGTTGCGGAGAATGACGCACTAAGGTGTAACACACAAACACTTAGCAACTGTGTAAATGTTAAAGATAATGTTAACCAATTAACCAATGCAAGTATTAACCCGTGCAAGTTGTACCCTGTTTTGAACTTTCCTCAGGAGTGTGATCAAGAGGACGAATCGGCAACAATTTCAGCGCTCTCTCTAGCAGCCACCATAGCAGAGACCACAGTAGGCACAGCTCCACCCCCGAGATTAGTAACAAAGGCCCCTAGCGGAGGGATAGGTGAGGTCGTATCAACGGGTAAGTACGGCACCATACACTATGCTGAAACTATTTCACCACAGCCTGTAGAATCTACACAGAATGAGGTTGTTAGAGTTAATCCTGTTAAGGTAATAGTAGTTCCAAATGGGAAAACAGACACTTCAGGAGTCACTCCTGTTAGGAACATTGCCATGTATAGCCCATTTTCCCGAATGGAATTAAGGACCATAGTGTCTGAATTCCCTGACCCTAGAAAAGACTTAGTTGCCAGCCAAAAATACATCCGAGACCTAGGTAACACGGTAGAGCCCAACAACAAAGACTGGCAGATATTGCTGAGAGCATGTTTACCCTCCAATGTTGACGCAACTCAATTTTTAGCTGACTGTGGATTAGATCAGGATGTACCTCTTACAGATGTGTACAACAAAGACAATGTAAAAAGAATAAGCTTACAGTTAAAAGATTATTTCCCAGCGGTAGTTAAATGGAACAAGATTTTCTCCATTAGACAGAAAGAGTCAGAAACTGCTGCAGAATATTTTCACAGGGCATTATTAGAAATGGCAAAATACACAGGCATAGAGGACATTAAAACAAACATAAACCATCGAGAAGTAGCAGTATCGGTACTGATGGATGGTTTAAAAGAATCATTAAAGACTAGGGTACAGACCACACAACCATGTTGGCGAGGTCTGTCTGTGGCTACTTTGAGAGAGGCTGCTATTGATCACGACCGGAATATCACCAGACACAGGGAACAACAAGGTGATAAGTTAATGGCAGTAAGTATACAGGCCTTGACCACAAAACAGCCTGTGTTAATATCACCAAACCCTGTGGGTAAGTCAAATGTGGTAACATGTTATTCTTGTCACAAACAGGGACACTTTGCACGAGACTGTAGATCGAGAAATATACAAAAATCTTATCAACCCCCTAGACAACGACACGACACACGACATTGGGATCAGGGTCCGCAGAAACGGAGTTATGAGCCACATGCAGGGGAAACAAAAAGATATCCCCCGAACAGAGACTGGCAAGCCTCTGGTAGCTCCCAATTAACTCCATCACAAGTAGTTGCTGCCAGCGGGATTCAGGGAGGTCACCATACCCAATAGGGGTGTGGCCATACCTGTAATCTGCAGCCAGTAAAATTGATTGCAAGCCTTGGAAGTGAACCAGAAATTGCAATCAATGTAGCTGGTAAATCATTAAACTTTCTTGTAGATACAGGGGCGGCCAAATCAGTGATAAATTCGACAGTGGGCATGAGAACCACTGGTATGACAATTCCAGCCATAGGGGTAACGGGAGTAGTCCAGCACTACCCTGTTAGCAAACCAGCCGAGATTACAGTAGGGCCTTTACATACCAAGCATTCCTTTTTGCTGGCTGCATCGGCACCGACTAATCTCCTGGGAAGAGACTTACTGTGTAAAATGGGGTGCGTCATTTATTGTACTCCTGAAGGTGTATTCTTGGACATACCTGAGAATCACGCTCAGGAAGTACGAGACATGTTAGACTCCCCATCAAAATTAATGTCACATACCATTATGACAAATAGGACTCCCTCCCAAGTAGAAGAAATGACATCTCAGATACCAGAGTCACTTTGGACTAAAGATGGACAGGACACTGGATTAATGGCAAACGTAGCTCCGGTAGTTGTACAAGTAAAAGATGGTAGGATAGCTCCAAAAATCCCACAGTACCCTCTGAAGCCAGAGGTGGAATTAGGAGTTTACCCAGTAATAGAGCGCTTGCTACAACAGGGCATTCTGGTAAGAACGTCCAGCACTGCCAATAGTCCCATCTTCCCTGTTAAAAAGAGTGGGGGGAGGGGTTACCGGCTAGTGCAGGATCTAAGGGGGATTAACAAAATAGTTGAGAGTCAGTTCCCCGTAGTGCCAAATCCAGCTGTCATCCTAATGCAAATCCCTCCCACTGCGAAATTTTTCACTGTTATTGACCTCTGCTCCGCTTTCTTTTCGATACCTCTGCACCCTGACAGCCAATATTTGTTTGCATTTACATACAGAGGAGTCCAATACACATGGACTCGATTACCACAAGGATTCATAGATAGTCCAAGTATATTTTCCCAGGCTTTGCATGATTGTTTACAGTCTTTCCAACCAGTGAGTGGATCAGTATTAATACAGTACGTGGATGATCTACTACTGTGTTCTGATTCATTGGAAGCATCCCTGAAGGATACGAAACAGCTCCTGTTTCATCTTTCAGACACAGGACACAAGGTTTCCAAAGACAAGTTGCAATTATGCCAAACTAAGGTAAAATATTTGGGACACTGTCTAACACAAGGACTGAGACACCTGACCGCTGATAGAATTCAAGCAATTAGAGACATGACTCTGCCACAAACCCAGCAACAGATCAGAACGTTTTTAGGAATGTGTGGGTATTGCCGTAACTGGATCCCAGGGTTTTCCATTCTAGCGTTACCCTTGCAGGAGATGGTCTCCTCAAACAAACCTGATCGGATTTCGCATACAGACGAGTCTGAGACAGCATTTGAGAAACTTAAACAGTGCCTAACGCAGGCATCAGCATTAGGTATGCCAGACTATGGGAAACCCTTTGAACTATACGGAACAGAAAGTGCTGGTTGCGCGGCAGGCGTACTAACCCAAAAGCACGGTGATGCCAGCAGGCCAGTAGCATGTTACAGCGCTCAGCTAGACACGGTAGCGCGATCCCTCCCCACATGCTTGCGAAGCGTTGCTGCGATAGCATTGCTAGTAACGAAAAGCGAAGACGTCGTGCTAGGTCACAACCTCACAATTCATACACCACATGCAGTGTCAGCCTTGTTAAATTCTGCCCAAACCAGACACGTCTCATCAGCGCGGTTTACAAGATGGGAATTGGCACTAATGGCCCCCGTAAACATCACCATAAGGAGATGCAGTGCATTAAATCCTGCAACATATCTCCCAGGTGTGCCTGGACAGGCACAAAGGGTGGAGGATGAGAGTGGTGGGGAAGGAGGATTTAATACAAAGGAAGACACACATGATTGTATGGAATATTTGACCCAAAATTTTACCGCAAGGCCTGACATCAGTGACAACCCACTGGAAGATGTAGAACTTACGTTCTACACGGACGGTAGTTGTCATAGACAGTCAGACTCGGGAGACTTGTGTACTGGATACGCAGTCGTAGATGACCAAGGCACCATAGAAGCGGAACCGCTAGGCCCACCTCACTCAGCCCAGGTTGCTGAACTGGTCGCCCTAACCAGAGCATGTGAATTGGCTAAGGGCAAATCAGCCAATATCTACACCGATTCTAGATACGCATTCGGGGTAGTCCATGATTTCGGAGCCCTATGGCGCCTCAGAAATTTCATGACGGCAGCTGGTACACCGGTAGCGCATGCAGCTCACATAAAAAGGCTTCTAACAGCGATACAGGAACCCGACAGAGTGGCTGTTATCAAATGTAAAGCACACACATATAGCCAAGACCCAGTATCACTCGGTAACAGCCGAGCAGACGAAGCTGCTAAGTTAGCAGCTGCTACCCCCAGACAGACAGACACCACACAACTGATGGTATTTAATACCATCAACACACAGAAGTTGTGTGAGATGCAAAATTTGTGTTCCACACAGGAAAAGGCAGTCTGGAAGGCAAAAGGATATGGCCAGGAGTCCTCAGGACTCTGGACGGATGGACACGGTAAACCAGTGGCCCCCAAAGCATACCTTCCATGTTTAGCTGAGGCAGCTCACGGGCTGACTCATCTGGGCAAGGAAGG
This sequence comes from Pseudophryne corroboree, assembly GCF_028390025.1. Classification (NCBI taxonomy): domain Eukaryota; kingdom Metazoa; phylum Chordata; class Amphibia; order Anura; family Myobatrachidae; genus Pseudophryne; species Pseudophryne corroboree. The sequence continues at coordinate 272,550,189 of NC_086453.1, read as the reverse complement.
GATGTGCAAGTTGGTAAGAGCATATTGGTGTGCCCCAGGATTTTCATCTCATGCGAGTAAAAGAGCAATGTCATGCCTTACCTGTCTGAGAAAGAACATCGGAAAGGCAATACCTACAGAACCATCTCATATCCCACCTGCCGGCGGCCCTTTCCAGGTAATACAGATTGACTTTATTCAATTACCCCCTTGTCGAAATTTGAAATATGTACTTGTTTGTATAGATGTTTTCTCAAATTGGGTCGAAGCATTTCCAGCGGCCACAAATACCGCTATGTTTACTGCTAAGAAAATTGTGCAGGAATTTGTATGTAGATATGGTATCCCTAGAATTATCGAAAGTGATAGGGGTACCCATTTTACAGGTGATGTCTTTCAAGGAATGTGTAAATTGATGGGAATTGATAGCAAGCTGCACACTCCATACCGTCCACAGGCGAGTGCGAAAGTGGAAAGAGTGAACAGCACTATTAAAAATAAACTGAGTAAAGTGATGGCAGAGACAGGATTGACATGGCAAGAAGCTTTACCCATTGTACTGTACAGCATCAGAACCACTCCCAGGTCCCCTCTTAATCTGTCTCCCTTTGAAATCTTGTTTGGTCGACAACCGCATGTTATGATTAACCCTCAGGATGATTTGAAGTGTAACAATGAAGTGACTGTAAAATACTTGATTAACATGAGTAAACAGTTAAGGAATCAAAATGATAATCTGAAGTTAGTGATTCCTGATTTACCAGATAGTAATTGTCATGACATTGAACCTGGGGATTATGTAATGATACAGAATTTTCTACGCTCAGGTTGCCTTATTGACAGATGGGAAGGACGATACCAGGTCTTATTGACTAGCACTACAGCATTGAAGGTTGCTGAGAGAGAGACTTGGGTTCATTCGTCCCACTGTAAGAAGGTTGCTGATCCAGAGAGGCCCCGTGATAAGGAACAGACGGTAGAGGTTGTATCACTGGAGTGTCTGTTCCAGGAGGATTGAGGCGGCACCTGAGCATTGAAAATCACAAGACCAAAAGCAGTTGTCGATCCCCTGTTCCCTTTTATTGTTTTTCTCCAACTTCCCATCCCCTCTCCCTCAAATTATTTTTCCCCCTTCTCATTCTTCTCCGTTTCCTCCTACAAGATGGACTTGCCCCAAGAGACTGTGATCCGGATTTTCCTGTTGACCATGATGTTGACCAGAGCAGTCTGTTCCGGCGAGAGTACCATGGAGGTCGAGAGAGGTTCTGGAATGGGTTCTGATGACAGAGATGGAGGCGTAGTTTTCCAAGAACAACATAATCAACAAGCAAAGGCGAGTATCAGAAAACGATCTGATAGCATTGACCATAGAAGGAATTGTGAAGGATTGTTAGCTGAAGAAAACTGTATCTGTCGGCTCTGTAACAATGTCATTGAGGATGGGTGCATAAAGAAATGCCAATCCAGTTTTAATATCCATATGGACCGGCATCCATTGAGTGACTATCACTCCTTAGTGGGTAGTGTGTTAAATAAAACAGATTGTTGGGTATGCTCTCAAGTACCTCAAGGTCATAGCAAATCAGGGCTAGTACCATTTCCTTTAACGTTAGGGGAGGTACTTGAGTTAAGTGGTGGGAGACCGGTGGACAGGAGATTTAATATCTCCAGCCCTCCTAGTTTGAAGCTCCACCAATACCATGTGGATAGGTCCCTATTATGTTTTAACATCTCCAATCCCCGAAAGCCGGGAAATTGGGAAGTGTCATGGAGTAATCAAACCATGACCTTTTCGCATAGAGCAGATAGAATGCCTACAGATACAGAGCTTATACGCCACATAGCCAGTAGAGGAAAATCTTTCCGGTATAGGTATACCTTAGGAAATAGGATTACGAGAGTTGGAGAGGTATCCCCAGGATACTGTGCACATATCGTACAACCTGATACGTGTACTAAGCAGATGGAAGAATTAGGGTTAGGAGATTTCACATGGAAGGTGTGTAATATGGTTATGTCCTACTCCGTCCCATATGTTCTCCCCGATGATGCATATTTCATATGCGGGAGAAAGGCGTATAAGTGGCTTGCCCCAAACTCTGAAGGATTGTGTTATATTGGAAAAGTACTGCCTGAAGTAATGACTGTATCACATGACAAAATGAAAGACATACACCGTGTTGCCCAAACTCCTTATACTCACACCCATTACGAGCACGTAGTTAAACGGCACCTGATAGAAAGAACAGAGCATCCGGCCTCTGACATGATCCATGAATCCACCGGGATTCAGTTTCTAATCGCGTTAGACATCACTCGCACCGCCAGAGGAGTGTTGAATTATAAATACATATCTGCGCTTGCAAATTTGTTAGATAATATCACTGAAATGTATGATGACACGTTTAGGTATACTGGAAGGGAACTTCAAGCTTATAAAACAGAACTGGTACAGCATAGAATGGTTCTTAATTACCTCACAGCAGTGACAGGCGGATATTGTGTCACACTGGCAACACAATACGGCGTGAAATGTTGCACATATATTACGAATAGCACCGAGGACCCGGTCGAGGTCATAGACCAAAAGATGGACGATATTCTCCAACTGAAGTGGGAATTTCGCAGGAGACACAATATCACTCTTGCTGCTGTAGGTAATGAGCTGACTGGTTGGGTGTCATGGTTGAACCCGCGAAATTGGTTCTCTGGTTTAGGAGACTGGGCTCAAGGAGTCATAATGGATGTTGGGAAGTTTCTCCTATGTATCTTAGGTGTTATCATAACGATTGGCTTGATATTTAGATGCGGTCAGGCTTTAATGAAGTGCAATCGTCGTACTAGGGTAATGAGTTTAAGGAGTGAGGAAACTGTAATTCCCATGGATCTGATTTATGACCCAAATGTAGAAACAATGATGTGATGAAAATGCGATTTCTACGGTCCGTTTCTTTCACCTGTTTTTCCGTTTTCTCCAAGGTAAAAAGACCCACTTGGACGAGGAGTTTGATGAGCCGATATACAGACAACAGATGGATTAAAGAAGAAGTTTTGACAACCTGATACACAGATTTTTGATGAACTATGCCATGGATCCCCAGTTTCCCTAGAAATTTTAAAATTACGCTAGCCCAACACTTTTGTAAATCTATGGACATTGACAGCTTTTGCTCGCACCTTATGGGCAAAAGCACAAAGAAGACTGCATTCAACAGACACCAAACAAGACCTCAATCGACGAATGTACATTTACCTGACATAGAATACCACCGCATTTACCGTAATTATGTCTTTTCTTCATTTCTACAACCCTCAGGTAATGACACACATAGTCGATAGGGAATACAGGCACAGATATCAGCAATCACATATCTCCCCCATTCATGTATCATCAACTAAAATGTGCTCCCCCATTTTGTTACAACCAAAGCCGAAAAGAGCTCGGTAAAGTTTGACAGCCCATCCACAGACCCGTACCACGGGATAAGAAGGAATTCAAATGTATACTTCGCAATACCTCAAAGCTTGATTTAAAACACGTACGGCACGATGATACATGACCCCCAAGCACGGATTCATACACACATGCTTCTGCTATTTCACTAGGTCATACCCTTTTCCTACCTTCTCCTCTCCTCCCCTACCCAACCATGTAAATGTATTAACCCCTGACATATATTTTTCTCTTTTTGAAATGTTTTAGAAGGTGGCAGTTATTGTTGACTGCCAAAGGGTGGACTGTCAAAGTCAGAAAAATATCTCTATGCACACTACCATATTTGCACCTCACACAGGTCCGTGCTGCGCATGCGTACGCTCTCCCGTACGTGCGCATACTCACAGTCGCGGGCACCCGCAGGCGCACGGTATGCGTATTTACGGTAGAGTTTATGTGATCGTAGCGTGCGACTCAATCGTTACATATTTTCACTATATAATGTATTTTATAGATCATGGTCCCTTTGATAGATTCTGAAAGTTTGGTTAATATAGAATGTTCGTGAACAGAGAAATCCCTCTTTGTTTGATACGAAGGGTCAGACAGGAGTAATACAGTGGTGTTTAGTACCCATCGGAAGAGTATTTAATTAGCAATATTCCGGTGTTGGTTTGAAGCGGATTAATCGCTCGTGCGAATAGTTATGGACATAAGAAGTTTATGAACATTTACTGTATTTGCACTTACTTATCCATGCGGCGGGAAACCCAGTTTCCCTCCCACCTGAGCTGTTGGAAATAGTCACGGCCCACCTGTATGAATCAACCTATGACCTTTTGTTATAATGCGAGGAGGGATTCCTGTGTCCAATGAACAATGAGATTGTAGGGACCATTGAATTGTATTGTGTGTGGGGCATAAATAGACAAGCCGATCACATCCAGCTCTCACTCTTCAACGGTTATCATTGCTGAAAATCGGGAGCTAGATGTCCAGAGGCGCATGCGATCGTTTCCTTTGTGCGTAAGTTTTTCTCCGCAACTATATTGATCTTCTTGTTATTGTGGGCCAATTTCTCTCTCTCTCTCTCTTCTGCTCTTTCTCTCTTATTTTCCCTTAAATAGTAATTGTATTATATTTCCTGTGTAGTTATCTGGTTAGGTAGTCTATGTTATATTGTAGTGTATGATTTGTATTTGTATTAATTCTTTTGCAAGTATATCATTCATAATATATATATATTAGGCGTTGGACCCTAAGCCCAGGTATCTGTGTATTTCTTATAGTGTTAAGTATTCTCAGAGCGTCGGTGACGCTCAAACAGCTTTTGAGTTAATAAGGTTACACTGTGTTACATCTACACCCTATCTCTACACTAAGGTTTTACAGCATATTACATTGTTTATGGTTTAGATTTAAAGGTTTAACATTGTGAGCGTCAGCGCCGCTGGTGATCTCCTCGTGGTCCCGAGCGTCCGCTACGCTATAGCGAATCATTACGTTAGTCAGCAGCCAATAGCATGCCTGCCTGTGATCTCTTGGCCGTGAGCGAACGTGACGCTTGAGCGTCTCGACTACGGCTAAGCGATTGTTACGCAACGAGCGTACCCTTACGGTACTTCATACGTAAATAGCGTACAGTGTTCTTAGACCTCATAAAGGGTTTTATATAAGATAAATATTCAGCTTTATCAGGACCATGGGGAATAGACGGGCTCCGCAGGAGACTGGGCACTCTATAAGAAAGATTTGGTACTATCTGGTGTGCACTGGCTCCTCCCTCTATGCCCCTCCTCCAGACCTCAGTTAGATTTCTGTGCCCGGCCCGAGCTGGTTGCACACTAGGAGCTCTCCTGAGCTTCTAGAAAGAAAGTTTAAATTAGGTTTTTTATTTTACAGTGAGACCTGCTGGCAACAGGCTCACTGCATCGAGGGACTAAGGGGAGAAGAAGCGAACCTACCTGCTTGCAGCTAGCTTGGGCTTCTTAGGCTACTGGACACCATTAGCTCCAGAGGGATCGACCGCAGGACTCGTCCTTGGTGTTCGTTCCCGGAGCCGCGCCGCCGTCCCCCTTACAGAGCCAGAAGCATGAAGATGGTCCGGAAAATCGGCGGCAGAAGACTTCAGTCTTCACCAAGGTAGCACACAGCACTGCAGCTGTGCGCCATTGCTCCTCATACACACTTCACACTCCGGTCACTGAGGGTGCAGGGCGCTGGGGGGGGGGGGCGCCCTGAGCAGCAATAATATCACCTTGGCTGGCAAAATAACCACAATATATAGCCCCAGAGGCTATATATGTGGTAATTACCCCTGCCAGAATACAGAAAAAAGCGGGAGAAAAGGCCGCCGATAAAGGGGCGGAGCCATCTCCCTCAGCACACTGGCGCCATTATTCCCTCACAGTTCCGCTGGAAGGAAGCTCCCTGACTCTCCCCTGCAGTCTACACTACAGAAAGGGTAAAAAAGAGAGGGGGGCACTAAATTTGGGCGCAGTTTAATACAATAAGCAGCTATAAAGGGTCATAATTCAGTTAGTCCCTGTATTATTATAGCGCTCTGGTGTGTGCTGGCATACTCTCTCTCTGTCTCCCCAAAGGGCTTTTGTGGGGTCCTGTCTCCTTTAAGAGCATTCCCTGTGTGTGTGTGTGTGCGGTGTGTCGGTACGGCTGTGTCGACATGTTTGATGAGGAGACTTATGTGGAGGCGGAGCAGATGCCTATAAATGTGATGTCACCCCCTGCGGGGCAGACACCTGAGTGGATGGATTTATGGAAGGAATTACGTGCAAGTGTCGACTCCTTACATAAAAAATTTGACGACATGCCAAATGCGGGACAGCCGGCTTCTCAGCTCGTGCCTGCCCAGACGATTCAAAGGCCGTCAGGGGCCCTGAAACGACCACTACCTCAGATGGCAGACACAGATGTCGACACGGATACTGATGCAAGTGTCGACGACGATGAGTCAAATTTAATGTCCACTAGGGCCATTTGTGGCATGATTGAGGCAATGAAAGAGGTGTTACACCTTGCTGATATAAACCCAGGTACCTCAAAAAAGGGTATTATGTTTGGGGAGAAAAAACTACCAATAGTTTTTCCCCCATCTGAGGAATTGAATGAGGTGTGTGAAGAAGCGTGGGCTTTCCCCGATAAAAAATTGGTGATTTCAAAAAAATTACTAATGGCGTTCCCTTTCTCGCCAGAGGATAGGTCACGTTGGGAAACTCCCCCTAGGGTGGATAAAGCGCTCACACGTTTGTCTAAAAAGGTGGCACTACCGTCTCCGGATACGGCCGCCCTAAAGGAACCTGCTGATAGAAAGCAGGAGGCTATCCTAAAATCTATATACACACACACTGGTGTTATACTGAGATCAGCTATTGCTTCATCCTGGATGTGCAGTGCTGCGGCTGCTTGGTCAGATTCCCTGTCGGAAAATATTGACACCCTAGACAGAGACACTATATTGCTAACCATAGAGCATATAAAAGACTCAGTCTTATACATGAGAGATGCACAGAGGGAGATCTGCCGGCTGGCATCTAGAATAAGTGCTTTGTCCATTTCTGCTATTAGAGGCTTATGGACTCGGCAGTGGACAGGAGATGCAGATTCTAAAAGGCACATGGAAGTTTTGCCTTATAAGGGTGAGGAGTTATTCGGGGACGGTCTCTCAGACCTTGTTTCCACAGCAACAGCTGGGAAGTCTGCATTTTTGCCCCATGTCCCCTCACAGCCTAAGAAAGCACCGTATTACCAAGTATAGTCCTTTCGACCCCAGAAAAATAGGCGGGGAAAAGGCGGGTCCTTTCTGTCTAGAGGCAGAGGAAGGGGGAAAAAGCTGCAACACACAGCAGGTTCCCAGGACCAAAAGTCCTCCCCCGCATCTTCCAAATCCGCCGCATGACGGTGGGGCTCCACAGGCGGAGCCAGGTACGGTGGGGGGCCGCCTCAAGAATTTCAGCGATCAGTGGGCTCGCTCACGGGTGGATCCCTGGATCCTTCAAGTAGTATCTCAGGGGTACAAGCTGGAATTCGAGGCGCCTCCCCCCCCGCCGTTTCCTCAAATCAGCCTTACCGACGACTCCATCGGGCAGGGAGGCTGTGCTAGAGGCCATTCACAAGCTGTATTCCCAGCAGGTGATAGTCAAGGTACCCCTACTTCAACAAGGCCGGGGCTACTATTCCACACTGTTTGTGGTACCGAAACCAGACGGTTCGGTGAGACCCATTTTAAATTTGAAATCCTTGAACACTTACATAACAAAATTCAAGTTCAAGATGGAATCGCTCAGGGCGGTTATTGCAAGCCTGGACGAGGGGGATTACATGGTATCCCTGGACATCAAGGATGCTTACCTGCATGTCCCTATTTACCTTCCTCACCAGGAGTACCTCAGATTTGTGGTACAGGATTGCCATTACCAATTCCAGACACTACCGTTTGGACTGTCCACGGCACCGAGGGTGTTTACCAAAGTAATGGCAGAAATGATGATACTCCTTCGAAAAAAGGGAGTTTTAATTATCCCGTACTTGGACGATCTCCTTATAAAGGCGAGGTCCAGGGAGCAGTTACTCGTCGGAGTAGCACTATCTCGGGAAGTGCTACAACAGCATGGCTGGATTCTAAACATTCCAAAGTCACAACTGGTTCCTTCCACTCGCTTACTGTTCCTGGGGATGATTTTGGACACAGAACTGAAAAAAGTGTTTCTCCCGCAGGAGAAAGCCAAGGAGCTGTCATCTCTAGTCAGAGACCTCCTAAAACCAAAACGGGTATCGGTGCATCACTGCACATGAGTCCTGGGAAAAATGGTGGCTTCATACGAAGCAATTCCATTCGGCAGGTTCCATGCGAGGACCTTCCAGTGGAACCTCTTGGACAAGTGGTCGGGATCGCATCTTCAGATGCATCAACTGATAACCCTGTCTCCAAGGACCAGGGTGTCTCTACTGTGGTGGCTGCAGAGTGCTCATCTTCTAGAGGGCCGCAGATTCGGCATACAGGACTGGGTCTTGGTGACCACGGATGCCAGCCTTCGAGGCTGGGGAGCAGTCACACAGGGAAGAAACTTCCAAGGACTATGGTCAAGTCAGGAGACTTCCCTACACATAAATATTCTGGAACTGAGGGCCATTTACAATGCCCTAAGTCAGGCAAGACCCCTGCTTCAAAACCAGCCGTACTGCTCCAGTCAGACAACATCACGGCAGTCGCCCATGTGAACTGACAGGGCGGCACAAGAAGCAGGATGGCAATGGCAGAAGCCACAAGGATTCTCCGATGGGCGGAAAATCACGTACTAGCACTGTCAGCAGTGTTCATTCCGGGAGTGGACAACTGGGAAGCAGACTTCCTCAGCAGACATGACCTACACCCGGGAGAGTGGGGACTTCATCCAGAAGTCTTCCTACTGTTGGTAAACCGTTGGGAAAGGCCACAGGTGGACATGATGGCGTCCCGCCTCAACAAAAAGCTAAAGAGATATTGCGCCAGGTCAAGGGACCCTCAGGCGATAGCTGTGGACGCTCTAGTGACACCGTGGGTGTACCAGTCGGTTTATGTGTTCCCTCCTCTGCCTCTCATACCAAAGGTACTGAGAATAATAAGAAGGCGAGGAGTAAGAACGATACTCGTGGTTCCGGATTGGCCAAGAAGGGCTTGGTACCCAGAACTTCAAGAAATGATATCAGAGGACCCATGGCCTCTACCGCTCAGACAGGATCTGCTGCAGCAGGGGCCCTGTCTGTTCCAAGACTTACCGCGGCTGCGTTTGGCGGCATGGCGGTTGAATTCCGGATCCTAAAGGAAAAGGGCATTCCGGAGGAAGTCATTCCTACGCTGATAAAAGCCAGGAAAGAAGTAACCGCGAACCATTATCACCGTATTTGGCGAAAATATGTTGCGTGGTGTGAGGCCGGGAAGGCCCCAACAGAGGAATTTCAGCTGGGTCGCTTTCTACACTTCCTACAGTCGGGAGTGACTATGGGCCTAAAATTGGGTTCCATTAAGGTCCAGATTTCGGCCCTGTCGATTTTCTTCCAGAAAGAACTGGCTTCACTGCCTGAAGTTCAGACTTTTGTAAAGGGAGTGCTTCATATTCAGCCCCCTTTTGTGCCTCCCGTGGCACCTTGGGATCTCAATGTGGTGCTGAGTTTCCTAAAATCACATTGGTTTGAACCACTTAAAACTGTGGATCTGAAATATCTCACGTGGAAAGTGGTCATGTTATTGGCCTTGGCTTCGGCCAGGCGTGTGTCAGAATTGGCGGCTTTGTCTTGTAAAAGCCCTTATCTGATTTTTCATATGGATAGGGCAGAATTGAGGACTCGTCCCCAGTTTCTCCCTAAGGTGGTATCTGCTTTTCACTTGAACCAACCTATTGTGGTGCCTGCGGCTACTAGGGACTTGGAGGATTCCAAGTTACTGGATGTAGTCAGGGCCTTGAAACTTTATGTTTCCAGGACGGCTGTAGTCAGGAAGACTGACTCGCTTTTTGTCCTGTATGCACCCAACAAGATAGGTGCTCCTGCTTCTAAGCAGACTATTGCTCGCTGGATTTGTAGCACAATTCAGCTGGCACATTCTGCGGCTGGATTGCCGCATCCTAAATCAGTGAAAGCCCATTCCACGAGGAAAGTGGGCTCATCTTGGGCGGCTGCCCGAGGGGTCTCGGCTTTACAACTTTGCCGAGCTGCAACTTGGTCAGGGGCAAACACGTTTGCTAAATTCTACAAATTTGATACCCTGGCTGAGGAGGACCTTGAGTTCTCTCATTCGGTGCTGCAGAGTCATCCGCACTCTCCCGCCCGTTTGGGAGCTTTGGTATAATCCCCATGGTCCTTACGGAGTCCCCAGCATCCACTAGGACGTCAGAGAAAATAAGATTTTACTCACCGGTAAATCTATTTCTCGTAGTCCGTAGTGGATGCTGGGCGCCCATCCCAAGTGCGGATTGTCTGCAATACTTGTATATAGTTATTGCCTAACTAAAGGGTTATTGTTGAGCCATCTGTTGAGAGGCTCAGTTATATTTCATACTGTTAACTGGGTATAGTATCACGAGTTATACGGTGTGATTGGTGTGGCTGGTATGAGTCTTACCCGGGATTCAAAATCCTTCCTTATTGTGTCAGCTCTTCCGGGCACAGTATCCTAACTGAGGTCTGGAGGAGGGGCATAGAGGGAGGAGCCAGTGCACACCAGATAGTACCAAATCTTTCTTATAGAGTGCCCAGTCTCCTGCGGGCCCCGTCTATTCCCCATGATCCTTACGGAGTCCCCAGCATCCACTACGGACTACGAGAAATAGATTTACCGGTGAGTAAAATCTTATTTTTACCCTACGCATTTTTGTTCTCCATTTTTTAATGTGTGGAATTATATGCCAGTATCAATAGCAATGGCCTACTACTATATATACTGCGCACAACTGAAATGCACCACAGGTATGGATGGATAGTATACTTGACGACACAGAGGTAGGTAGAGCAGTGGCCTACTGTACCGTACTGCTATATATTATATACTGGTGGTCAGCAAACTGTGCAATACTGAAATGCACCACAGGTATGGATGGATAGTATACTTGACGACACAGAGGTAGGTAGAGCAGTGGCCTACTGTACTGTACTGCTATATATTATATACTGGTGGTCAGCAAACTGTGCAAAACTGAAATACACCACAGGTATGGATGGATAGTATACTTGACGACACAGAGGTAGGTAGAGCAGTGGCCTACTGTACCGTACTGCTATATATTATATACTGGTGGTCAGCAAACTGTGCAAAACTGAAATGCACCACAGGTATGGATGGATAGTATACTTGACGACACAGAGGTAGGTAGAGCAGTGGCCTACTGTACCGTACTGCTATATATTATATACTGGTGGTCAGCAAACTGTGCAAAACTGAAATGCACCACAGGTATGGATGTATAGTATACTTGACGACACAGAGGTAGGTAGAGCAGTGGCCTTCTGTACCGTACTCCTATATATTATATACTGGTGGTCAGCAAAATTATGCACTGTACTCCTACTATATACTACAATGCAGCACAGATATGGAGCGTTTTTCAGGCAGAGAACGTATAATACTGGTGGTCACTGGTCAGCAAAACTCTGCACTGTACTCCTCCTATATAATACTGCTGGTACCCAGTCCCCACAATAAAGCAGTGTGAGCACAGATATATGCAGCACACTGAGCACAGATATGGAGCGTTTTTCAGGCAGAGAACGTATAATACTGGTGGTCACTGGTCAGCAAAACTCTGCACTGTACTCCTCCTATATAATACTGCTGGTCCCCAGTCCCCACAATAAAGCAGTGTGAGCACAGATATATGCAGCACACTGAGCACAGATATGGAGCGTTTTGCAGGCAGAGAACGTATAATACTGGTGGTCACTGGTCAGCAAAACTCTGCACTGTACTCCTCCTATATAATACTGCTGGTCCCCAGTCCCTACAATAAAGCAATGTGAGCACAGATATATGCAGCACACTGAGCACAGATATGGAGCGTTTTGCAGGCAGAGAACGTATAATACTGGTGGTCACTGGTCAGCAAAACTCTGCACTGTACTCCTCCTATATAACACTGCTGGTCCCCAGTCCCCACAATAAAGCAGTGTGAGCACAGATATATGCAGCACACTGAGCACAGATATGGAGCGTTTTTCAGGCAGACAACGTATACTGGTGGTCACTGGTCAGCAAAACTCTGCACTGTACTCCTCCTATATAGTACTGCTGGTCCCCAGTCCCCACAATAAAGCAGTGTGAGCACAGCTGTATGCAGCACACTGAGCACAGATATGGAGCGTTTTTCAGGCAGACAACGTATACTGGTGGTCACTGGTCAGCAAAACTCTGCACTGTACTCCTCCTATATAATACTGCTGGTCCCCAGTCCCCACAATAAAGCAGTGTGAGCACAGATATATGCAGCACACTGAGCACAGATATGGAGCGTTTTTCAGGCAGACAACGTATACTGGTGGTTACTGGTCAGCAAAACTCTGCACTGTACTCCTCCTATATAATACTGCTGGTCCCCAGTCCCCACAATAAAGCAGTGTGAGCACAGATATATGCAGCACACTGAGCACAGATATGGAGCGTTTTTCAGGCAGACAACGTTTAATTCTGGTGGTCACTGGTCAGCAAAACTCTGCACTGTACTCCTCCTATAATACTGCTGGTCCCCAGAATAAAGATATTTGCACTGCACCCCCCTGAAACAAAGTGAGAGGACACCAGCCACGTCCTCCCACTATCATTTCCAATTCACGAGTGAAAAATGGCGGCTACGCGTGGCTCCTTATATAGAATCTGAATCTCGCGAGAATCCGACAGCAGGATGATGACGTTCGGGCGTGCTCGGGTTAACCGAGCCATACGGGAGAATCCGAGTATGCCTCGGACCCGTGTAAAATGGGGGAAGTTTGGGGGGTTCGGATGCCGAGGAACCGAACCCGCTCATCACTAGCTAGAATGTTGCCAGGTCACTACATACTGTAGGTCAAATGAGTAGCTATTCCTATTGCCCTTAAAGATATGGAACGGTGACTTCTATTTATCTCTTCCTCTAGTCAGTTATTCTATTAAGTTCCTTCAGTGTAGTTAATAAATTTTTATTTGAGACTGTTTAATTCTTGTTCAGAGACAAGACTGATTACAGCTTCTGGCAGAAGTTCAGTGGGGCAGTCATAATATCAATAGGTGCAGTTTATCACCATTCTTCTTATTGCAGCCACTTTTAATGTAATGCTACCCGGGAGGCAAGTCTATAAATTTTCTGAGAGTCGGTGTCACAGCATGACAGTTGAGGTGACAATTTTTAAGAGAAAAAGCCAAAGTATGTGTCTTCCAATCAATGCAGTGATTTTGAGTCATACACCCAAGAATACCAGTGAATTGTTCAGAGATCAGAAAAAAAACAGATTATTTCACTGTAATTGTGCTGTATTGACTACTTGGTGGTTTTGTCTTGGCAGGTCTGCAGTTTAGAGGTAAACCACTCAGCGGTTCCATTTTCATAGAAGATGATTTGGGCCTGGGCAGAACATGCAAACTGTTGATATGTATATACTGTACTAGGTGTTATGAGTAGACACCAGTGGATAATGTTGCATAATTTAGATGTGGATGGAGTGGCTATCACTGCTGCTTCCTTGAAAGCAGCAATGATAGATCTATATTTTAATATTGCAGAAGGTGTCTATTACAAGTAGATGCCTCCTGCTGCAGTAGTGATCGGACCAGCATCCTAGGACGCAGGCATCAAATCAGTGACTCACTATCGGGTGGCTTGCCCTTCGCAGAGGCCAGGAAATCTCCATCCAGTGACGGAGATCCCTGGCCTATTCCCTACCTCTAAACAGCTGCAATATGCCTCCATTTTTGCAAACATATTTGCATATGGTTTTGCCCAACTGCTAACAAATTTCCTGCTGCCATCAACTCTGAATTACCCCCATAGTTGGTAGTATATAAGCTGGCACATTGTAAGTTAACAGGAGCCTCATTTTTGGGACCACAGACTGCAGCGGTGCCCATACCAACCTAAATTCCAGATGATTATGCAAATAGCAAGGGTGTAGCTACCATATCTGCAATGAGTACAGCTGCTATGGGGCCCAGAGTTGAGTGGGGCCCACCTTACCTATTAAAGCTATGTGTTTTATAAACATTTTTCATTGGGCGGCTTGCCCTTCGCAGAGGCCAGGAAATCTCCGTCCAATGATGGAGATCCCTGGCCTATTCCCTACCTCTAAAAAGCGGCAACATGCCTCCATTTTTGCAAACAAAGTATCGCCGCTCCCTCCTTGCCCCCAAAAGAGACAGCATCAGACTGTCAATCACTGATAGTCTGATACCACATTGCTTCCTACATTGCAGGACCCATTCACACTTATGCAGGACGGTCCTGCAGATGCGCAACGTACCAAACATCTTTGAGCATCAGAAAGAAAAAACAACGGCATCTGAATGAGTGCCAATAGTTGGTAGACCCACCAAGAGGATAGAATAAATGAGGAACTAGTGTTTATTGAAGTGCTAAGTGCTGGTACAGCTGTACTCACAGTTCTGTTACACAGATAGCGATGATGTGGTAGAGCATACAATGGAAGTGGTGTGGAGCGTTCAGAGGACCAGTCGGTCATCTATGTAGGCAGGATCACACGATACCAAGGCATTTTGCGGGGTCCGCCCTGAGCTTAGTAGTACACACATGTGAGTAAAACTGTAACCCTCAAATGCAGTATCAAGGTGGCGCTGCCCATGTGCATACTAAAGAATGGTGGCCATCTTGGTAAAGGTGGAAGCTTCATTTAATGGAACATTATGGAGGAAGCACAGTAGCACACTCCATATACCCACACCAACCCATTTCTTATTGGTCCAGATAGCTCACAGTATATAAGGATAACATCTTTGGCCCTCATTCCGAGTTGTTCGCTCGGTAAAAATCTTCGCATCGCAGCGATTTTCCGCTTAATGCGCATGCGCAATGTCCGCACTGCGACTGCGCCAAGTAAATTTGCTATGCACTTAGGAATTTTACTCACGGCATTTTCATCGTTCTGGCGATCGTAATGTGATTGACAGGAAATGGGTGTTACTGGGCGGAAACAGGCCGTTTTATGGGCGTGTGGGAAAAAACGCTGGACAATAAGAATTTGATTTAATCTTTGAAATCATTATTTAGGTTTGTCATGTACAAGTAACTTATGTCTGAACCATAGCTTCATCTGCGTGTAATGAAACTATAAAACCCACATTATCTTTTTTAGAGCAGGTCCTGAGAGATTGTAGTTGGAAATGTAACCTTTACTGGTTTAGGGAGTGCTGTTAATTGCATTAATCTCCACTGAAATTTACAGGAGAGATAGATGGATTTCCTGAGAATTTACATAATTGTCAAGATGGACATAATCTGTACTTACTGACCTGTGTCATAGTTGCAAATTTGGACAGTAGCATTCTGAATCTGATTCTCAACAACTTGTATAACCTTGATCTTAGACTGCAAATTGATTTAAAATAATCACTTGATGGGTCATATCAGTGTCTGCTCCAATGGACTCCAATGTTGAGGCTTAATTCTTCTGTTACAGATCTGGTAAAAAAAAGATGGAGGCCAGCTGTCAGAGTGAAATAAATCAGGAAAAAAAAACAATGTTAGTGCATCAGAAGTGGAGAGTAAAGTAGTTAAGCAAACTGGACAGTACTTGAGTGATTAGAAAAGTGGTTAAGGACAAGCTTTAACAGTACACAAGAGAAATAAGAAACAGTTATGGTTGAATAGCATAGTACTTTCTCTGATTGAAAACGTATATTGGGAAATCCCTGGAAAGAATACGTATCTTAGCTGGGGCATTTTAAGAGAGGAGGGGGTACGTGTGCAGACTCTGTGTGGGCTCCCTCCACTCCACGGCGCTGTCAGCTCTGGCAGTGTGCTGGAGTCTACTGCGCTTGCACAGGTCTCCAGAAACATGTGCTGTGGCCATTTGGGTGTGATTTTGTCGTGGCGGCAGTGGCTGTGGCGCCTGTCGTGGGACTTTGGAGAGGTAAGTATTAAAACAACATGAGTGCAGTGTGTGCGGTGTGGACCCCCTGGACCCAGGGGCCCATTTCTAAATTAAGAGCCTGATTCTCAGTTGCATGTAATTTGGTCACATTCTGGCTGCGTATAATGATCAAAAATCCATATGACCATCCATATGTATTCTGAGTGAGTCACATTTATGCAACCACATTGCCCACCAGCAGTTCAGAAGAAACTAATATTAAAAGATGAGTCTTCAGATAAGATAGCTTGGAGACTTTTAAAAACAAATTTTGAGGCTGTTGGACAGAATTTGCCTGGACAAGTCAAAAGTGGGTTTAATCAGTTTCTATGAAACTTTGGTGGGGAAATAAATAAACTGTGAGTAAAGTCGTGGATTGGTCCACTAATAAAATTGTCAAAGGACCACTCTCTATAGTGCATCCTTCATTGCCCAGGTTTAAGTTTTACTGGAGCTCCTCCTAAATTCCTAAGTAACACCGAAACATGTTTCTATAATTTAACAATGATTAGTTGTTTTCATTGCGGAAATTTTAATTAACATTAATTTCTGATTAATTTTAAGCCAGTTTGGTCAGTTGGATGAGCATTATGTCAGGATATGTGTCCTGTTAGGACTCAAGACTGGAGGCACTGGGAAAGACTAGTTTGAAGTGGATTGAACAAAGTTAGAAGGTCTTACGATGTTCTTCCTCCTATAAAAATATCGCAGAAGTTAGTACAGTCTTAGAGTTTCAGATCAGAGCATGAATGGAAGTCAGGATGAAGTACTATGCTGAAAGTCACTGATATCCTGACCTGCAATGGAAGCAGGCACTTGCTGGAGAAGCATTCAATCAGATTTACAGGAGCAGTCTCTGCTAGTAAAGTGACTGTGGACACTGGTGGGAGCTGACACCTTGCTGGTGATGTATGGTTTCTACACTCTGTAGGTTAAGAGTAGTAATGCACACAGGTAATGGATGTGTGCGCTGCAAGCTGTGAAAGAATAGCACGCAGGTACTGGATATGAGAATGGGGGTCATTCCGACCCATTCGCATGCAGCGGTTCATCGCTGCAGTGTGAACGGGTCGGGACTGTGCCTGCGTGGCACCCGCAATGTGCATGCACGTCATTGCCTGGCAGCAGCGATGCCGCCAGTGAAAAAAGTAACTGCAGCGGCGATTGCAAGAAGACTGACAGGCGGTAGGCGTTCTGGGGCGTCAACTGACCGTTTTCCAGGCGTGGTGAGGCGAACGCAGGCGTGTCCAGGCGTTTGGAGGGCAGATGTCTGACATCAATTCCGGGACCTTTGTCGTTGGATCCGTCGCACAGGGTAAGTAAGTCTCACCCTGCTCTTGTTTTGCAGGAAACTTTTTTAGCATAACAGGGCTGCACAAGCGATTGCAGCCCTGCTATGCTAAAATACACTCCCCCATAGGTGGAGTCTAGTTGATCGCACGAGCAGCAAAAAGTTGCTACATGCGATCAACTCGGAATGACCCCCCAATATTAGCAGACTGCGGTTGCACAGGACAGCAGTGGTAACTGCACAGGTTTTGCAAGTTTGGGATGATGCGCAATGTAAAACTGCACAGGATTGCAGTGTTTAACTGAACAGGCTTTACTAGCTGGAGTTAATGGCCCTCATTCCGAGTTGATCGCTCGCTAGCTGCTTTTAGCAGCCGTGCAAACGCTAAGCCGCCGCCCTCTGGGAGTGTATCTTAGCTTAGCAGAAGTGCAAACGAAAGGTTAGCAGAACAGTGCAGAAATTTTTTCAAGCAGTTTCAGAGTTACCTTGCGATCACTTCAGTCTAGTTATTTCCTGTTTTGACGTCACAAACACACCCTGCGTCCGGCCAGCCACTCCCCTGTTTCCCCAGGCACACCTGCGTTTTTATCTGACACGCCTGCGTTTTTTAGCATACTCCCGGAAAACAGTCAGTTACCTCCCAGAAACACCCCATTCCTGTTAATCACTCACCGATCAACAGAGCAACTGAAAAGAGTCGCTCGGCCTTGTGTGAAACTGCATCGTTTTTTGTGAAAGTATGTCGTGCGTGCACACTGCGCCCCATACGCATGCGCAAAAATGCAGATTTTTAGCCTGATCGCTGCGCTGCGAAAACGGCAGCTAGCGATCAACTCGGAATGACCCCCAATGAGCAGTGTGGAAAATGCACAGGAATGCACACAGACACAAGCCAGGAGAAGATGGAGCTGAGAACAGGAACTGAAGAACTCAGAACTTGAGTGGGCACAATGGAATGTGCACCAGAATGCAGACAGCAATCCAATCAGGAATCAGGAAGCAGAGCTACTGATAGTGGAACCAGTAACTGGTAAGATGCAAGTTGTCTGGCAGTCAGCAGATGCAAGTGATTGGTTTAAATAGGGGACTCTGATTATTCATTGTTACCTCTGGTCATGTGGAAGCTAGCCCTTCTGTGACTTAGCTGATCAATCCAACATGGTGGCACTCATTTATTTCAGAACCCAGGAATAGACCCAAATCACATGCAGCTAACTGTTTTCAATGGGCTAAATGTAATAGCATGCAAGTTGCCGGAGGTGGGGGACTTTGTGGAAGTCTGTATTTTTAAAGAGGCAATCATTTCCAAGGCATAACCAACCTGATTTTGCCTTGTAAATGATTTCCGCTTTTTAAAATACTGGCAGATTAACCCAATATGTTTGTGACTGCAGTGGCCAGCAGGAGCGCCCCTGCAGATAAAGATATAGCGCCGGGTGGCAAACAGCAATAGGTGGAAAACTTCTTTAATATAAAACTACAGTACTTAGAAACAAATAATTTGTTGCGGGATGCGGTCAAGATCCCGCCGAACGGAATCCCGGCGTTCGAAGTACCGACACCGGAAATTTGACCGGCACAATCCTGACATATTCTCCCTCCGTGGGTGTCCACGACACCCATAGAGGGAGAATAAATTAGTGTGCCAATCGTAGCGAGGCATCGTGCCCACAAGGGGCTGTGTTCCGCTTGCCACCCCTGTCGGTATTGTGCTGGTCGGGATTCCGGTGTCTGTATTTCGACCGCCGGGATCCCGTCCAGCGGGATTTCGTAGTGATCCCTACATTGCTTATTCCTCCAACATAAAACAACAAACACAAAAATAGGATCAAAAATTTTATCAGACAAGGTCCATTGTGATTTTTTTTTTTATTGCTCACTATCAACTAACATAGTTCCCTGGTTATTCTGTGAACCACATTCAGCATTTTACCACCAGTACTCCTTGATTTCCTATTGTGTTAATAATCAGTTATTAATCCTCTTATGTGTGACTCATTGTAGATGCCAAAATGCAATGCATTAACATTCACAGAATTACCCTGCATTCATTACTTGGCCATCCCCTGGGTTTGTGCCAACTTTACAGTATGTCATGATTCTGTTGTCAGACACCTATATTCAATTATTCCCATATGTTGGAGGCACAGATATGTACATTTGTCATTGGTTGTACAAGTATTCATATTTCTCTGTCATTTTCCTTCATGACTTTAACTACATTTTTGACAAATATTCTTCATGTGCGAAATAATTAATTGTCATTCTGTAATAAATCAATGTCAGATCCAGAATACAATTTTAACAAGACTGAGAACAAATTCCAAATACAGCATTGTGATACCTTTTATATACTATGTTATCTTAATGCTGTATACTGTACTTCCTATAAACTAGATTTGTACTTGCTTACTCTTAGGAATTATTTTACTGATTTCCCGGCTCTTCTGTGATAAGTGAGAATAACGCAGGGCTTACCATGTGATTTGGCTTATGCTTGGAGTGTTAATAACTAGGTATATTGTGTGTGCTAGACACAATAGCAGTGACCTGATAGAAGGTGGTTAGCTCTTAAGTGTTAGGAATGAGCAGGAAGTTAATGAAGCAAGGTGATTTCTTGTTTATCCATCATTTGCAGTTTCCGTCATTCGCTTTGCTGCATACTGACCTTTGGGAATCACACTCGACAGATGATCCGTAATGGACATTCCAGACTAGATAGATCTAATACATCTTTGAAATGTCTTCTCCTCTATCATCATTAGTCTAGATATGACCCTCTACTGCATAACAGAATAGACACAATTGAGTAGTGGATGAGCATATGTAATTTATAATGTATGTTATCGTATGTTCAGGCGTGTTCTCATTAAAGGAGACTACTTCTTAAACCATTATTATAACCTTCCTCTCGCCATTCTATACAAAATAGGTGAACAATTATGTCAATAAATAGTCATTCTGAGAGTTAAAACAGCTGAAGCCAAGCCTGTGGCGACCCAGGCTACCTGCTGATTCCGACATTACCTAGAAGTGTATAAACTGATTTGTGTATTTGTCGGGTCTGTGTTTGTGTCTGTTCCCGGAGGGGGCACTAGTGGGTCAGTGGTGGTGCGATAGACTACACGAGGAGACTGGAGTAAGATCCTGCGCATGTGCGCAAATTATATTTATTGAGAATACACTCAGGAAACAAAGGCAACTGGAATAATGGTGGTATGTGCTTAAGAATCAGCGTGGAAACTGATAGAGTCTCTGGTTATAGAAAAGTAGTCTCTAGGGAAATGTTCGGTCTGGAAACCAATGATGAACAGAGGTCTAACAACTATCGGTCTGGGAACCGATGTAACCTGGAGCAATCGATGATCATCCTGGAAAACGATGTTGAACTGGAACAATCTATGGTCGGCCTGGAAACCAGTGGTAAACAGAAGCAGATGATGGATGGCCTGGGAACCGATGGGTAACAGGATCAATCGATGGTCAGCCTGGAAAACGATGTTGAACTGGAACAATCTATGATCGGCCTGGAAACCGATGGTAAACAGGAGCAGATGATGATTGGCCTGGGAACCGATGGGTAACAGGAATAATCAATGATCAGCCTGGAAGCCGATGGTGAGCAGGTTGGAATTACACGGGCAGTTGGTACACTAGACAGCAATGGAACCAAGTCTGGCTAAGCAGGAGACACCTGTGGAATAAAGCAGGATTACCAATGCAGATAGAATGGCTCTGATACTGCTACAGGCAACTAATGAACAGGTGTGAGTGATAATGCAGCACATTGAGAGAGTGTCTGACTGCTAGTGAATGCTGGAGCACAATGCAGATGGAGCTGCAACCAAACTGGATGGCTGATGCCTGTAGTTCCACGGAGCACTGACACTGGAGAGTCTTAGGAGACTACTATTGAATACTGGAGCTGAATGCAGATGAAGCTGCACCAAACTGGATGGCTGGTGCCTGTAGTTCCACAGAGCTAAGACACAGGGGAATCTCTGAAGACAGGAGACGCTTGTTCACAGAATGTGACGCATTCTTCAAGGCAATGATACTGAGAAGGAACTGTGATTATATACATCCTGGTCAGCAGTGATTGGAGAATCAAGTCATGTGAGCGCTTCAGTGCTCAGGAGTGGATAGCACCAAGTCAGTTTATTGCAGGTGTCATAGCGGTGCCCATACCCTGGAGATGATGGGAATACATCGGGGTACATGCAGTATGGCAAGTGAGGTACATACTAGAGAGAGTTTCTGCACATTGCAGGCAAACATGGAACATGCTGCCAGGCTGAGGATGTGACCTCCGGAGGCCAGCACATCAGAGCACCGATGAATGATATGATGCAAAATGCATATTCCTAACAATATTGTTCGTAGGTGTCTATTCATGAAGCAGTGAAAATAATGAAGAAGTGAGCCAGTAGAGAAGTTGCCCATGGCAACCAATCAGCTCCTCTGTACAACTGTGTAACAGGTAAGTATAGGTGGGAATGTCTGGATTTTTACCCGGGATCACCTCTTGGACCGGATCTCGCTACTAGAATCCTAGGCAGCGGGGCAAGGAACCCCAACCCCAGAGGATCCAATACAATAGTCACCACATGTTAGGACGGTGACATATATTTTATTATACAGGAACAACTGGTAAAGAGGCTGGTCACAGCTGTGGATATAACAGTGTTAAGATGTTAAAATTAAATGGTATTTGCACTTCAGGAGCAATGACAATAAACAATTATACACTAGACAGTATTCTACCAGAACAAAGAACAGTTTCAGCAAAATATCACATTAGCATCGTATGCAGTTCATTATAAATCTATAATATTGTTACTCTACAATACCCATAAGTGTCCACCAGGTGGCAGCAAAGAGTTCTCTGGTTAGATTCTCACTTGTAGAGATAGGAAAAGTAGTAGTATGATGCAATCTAGTCTCTAACTAGTTCTTTAAATTTATAACTACATAGTTCAAATTCTGCAGAGTTCAGACAGAAATGCAGTAAGAAGGTTTACAGTTAATAAGCTTGTAGTAGCCAAAGATCAAGTCCTCGGTCATGTAGGCAAAGAATAGTTTGCAAGTTACTCCTACTATAAGTCTGTGCAAGCATAAAACACCAGGTACAGTAAGCCTCCACTGTAACTTTCAGCTGGAGAGGTGCCCTGAACAGTCAGCCAGGTTAGAAGTTAGGTAAGCAGCTAGTAGAATAAAGAGGAAAACACAGTCTTCCTCTCTGAGGTAAATTAAGCAAGTTTAGTGTCTCTCTCTCTCTCTCTCTCTCTCTCTCTCTCTCTCTCTCTCTCTATATATATATATATATATATATATATTACTCAGTTCCTCATCCCCTGTGAATGGACTGGGTTGCTAGTACAGATTAGAGGTTTAACAGTCTCCTTGACTTGGGTATACAGAGCAACCCTGGTTTGTAACACTCTCAATGTGCACTCAGTTACTGATAGAATGTAGATGCGCCAGTTTGTTCAATAAGCCCCCGATCTGGGGTAACTGCCCTCTGGCTGTCTTTTACTATGCTGACTGATTACCTATGATGCTGGTTGGCTAGTATGTGTGCAAACACAGAGGTAACTGATTGATCTGGATAGCAGGATGGGGAATATGTACCTGTTATTTGCGGCTTCACTCACTCCCCTCTATCACCTGAGACCTTTCCCAGCAGCGTCTCTCAGTACGGGGAAGGCTGGTGTCACTGCAGCGGCTGGCTGCTCTCACAGCGGTCTCCTCAGCGGCGGCACCACTCTCTGCAGCGTGTATCCTCACAGCGGTCTCCTCAGCATCACCTCAGCGCAGCATCTCTTTCCGTGCTGGTACCTCAGAGCACCACTCCTCACAGCATCTCTTTCTCCCTGTCACCTCAGGAGACTCCTCAGCAAACACCTCAAAAGGTAACCCCTCCTCCTACTCTTCCCGCTCTGCACCACCCAAACAGCAGCTTCGATTCCTCCTGCTCTGCAGGTCTGCACCTGGGTCCTAGCGCTCCACAAGTTGCTGTCCTTTGATTGCTGGTGTTGCCTAGCAACCTAAGTGAGGGAAGCTGCCCTGTGCCGGCTAGTGAGAAGTGAGGGTTCCTTTTAGGGAAAATTTAGGTGTCTCAGCCAGGTTGTTTCCAGTATATTGGTGATGGTACCTATATAGCCACATATATCCCCATAAATCCAAGTTAATAGGATATCCATGTAAGAGTGTCACAATTGTATAGTATGCAAATTATAAATGTTACTTCAATGCTGATTGGTTGCCATGGGCAACTTCTCCACTGGCTCACTTCACCACAATTTTCACTGCTTCATGAATAGACCCCTTAGTCAGTGTAACTTTGAAATATCATCCGTTGTTGTTTTATAGAGGTTGCTAACTGTTTAGAAGGGTAAATGTATATAAAGTTGACATTTACTGTACAATGTCAAAAGTGACAGAATGTTGACACATTCAGAATGTCAACAGCCACTTTGAAGGTTTGGTTTAGGTTTGGGGGTAAGGTTAGTCTTAGGGATGAGCAGGTTCAGTTCCCTGAGAACCGAACCCACTCAAACATCACGTCCTGAGCCCGGATCTGAACCCGGCTCGGGACTTCCCACCAGATTCAGAAACCAGAATGAGGCAAAACGTAATCATACCGCTGTCGGATTCTCGTGGGTTTTGGATTCCATATAAGGAGGCGCGCGTTGCCATCATTTTCACTCTGGAATTGGAGAGTGTAGTGAAAGGACGTGTCTTCTCAGTGTCTGTGCGGGAAAGTGGTGTAGTGAATGGGGTGGTGACCTGCTCTTATGTGTCATTCCAGTGCTACATCAGTCTAGTGGTGGTGTCTTGTGCTGCATCAGTCTAGTCACAGTGGTGGTGTCCTGTGCTGCCATAAGTCCAGTGCTGCTGTATAAGTCCAGTCCAGTGCAGTGGATTCCAGTGGTGGTGTCCTGTGCTGCCATAAGTCCAATGGTGGTGTCCTGTGCTGACATAAGTCCAGTGCTGCTGCTGTATAAGTCCAGTGCAGTGGTGCTGTGTTGTGCTACATCAGTCCAGTGGTGGTGTCCTGTGCTGCCATAAGTCAAGTGGTGCTGCCGTATAAGTCCAGGGGTACTGCTATATAAGTCCAGTGGAACTGCCGTATTAGTCCAGTGGTGTTGCCGTATAAGTCCATTCCAGTGGTGCAGCCGTATAAGTCAAGTGGTACTGCTGTATAAGTCCAGGGGTACTGCCGTATAAGTCCAGTCCAGTGATGCACCTCTATAAGTTATGGGGTACTGCCATAGAAGTCATGGGGTACTTCCGTAAAAGTCCAGTGGTACTACCGTATAAGTCCAGTCCAGTGATGCAGCCGTATAAGTTCAGGAGTACTGCCGTATAAGTCCAGTGGCACTGTCATATAAATCCAGGGGTACTGCTGTGTAAGTCCAGGGGTACTGCCATATAAGTCCAGTCCAGTGGTGCAGCCGTATAAGTCCAGTGGTACTGCCGTATAAGCCCAGGGGTAGTGCCGTATAATATCGGGGGTACTGCCACATAAGTTAACCAATATTGTGCTTGCATAACATTTGGGCAAATTCCAGCACATCCCATGTTTTGCATTTTCAATTAATTTGGTGGTGCAGAATTTTTTTTTAAATGACAGGGGCGTGCAGGAGATGCTGTCGGTGGCCTGAACAATTACGGGCCACTTTCGACATTCAGCCACTGCGTGCCACTCCTAGATGGGCCAGGTGTTTGTGCCGCACACTTTTTCTTCTTTGCATGATGTGCTGTTTGAGGCCTATTTTTTAAATCTGCTATCCTGTCTGACACTGCAGTGCCACTCCTAGATGGGCCAGGTGTTTGTGCCGCACACTTGTGTCACTTAGCTTAGCCATCCAGCTACCTCATTGCACCTCTTTATCTTCTTTGCATGATGTGCTGTTTGGGGCCTGTTTTTTAAATCTAGCATCCTGTCTGACACTGCAGTGCCACTCCTAGATGGGCCAGGTGTTTGTGCCGCACACTTGTGTCACTTAGCTTAGCCATCCAGCTACCTCATTGCACCTCTTTATCTTCTTTGCATGATGTGCTGTTTGGGGCCTGTTTTTTAAATCTAGCATCCTGTCTGACACTGCAGTGCCACTCCTAGATGGGCCAGCTGTTTGTGCTGCACACTTGTGTCACTTAGCAAAGCCATCCAGCTGCCTCGGTACAACCTTTTGGCCTTAAAACAATATGGTGAGGTGTTCAAAATAGACTGGAAATGAGTGGAAATGAATGTTATTGTTACTGTAGGATCAAAATTACCCCCAAATTCTGTGATTTTAGCTGTTTTGTGTTTTTTTCCAAAATCATCCAGATCCAAAACCAAAACCCGAAAGGGTGGTTTTGGCAAAACCAATCCAGATCCAAAACACGAGCGAGGATCCAGATCTAAAACACAAAACATGAAAAGTGCCCGCCGCACAACTCTAGTTAGGCTATGGTTAGGATTACGGTAAGAGGCTGTGTTGACATTGTGAATTTCGAAATTTTACATATTTTCCACATTTACATTCTGAATGTTGCCATTTAGCACTGCACCTGTTTAGAAGTTCTAACTGGGATCATGGTGCAATTAAAATGGAAAATAGACAATTCATATACAGTATATGCTATGCTGAGAGTAATTTTAATTAAAATCAACTTACTAATTGTGCTCCAAGTGGCAGCATGTCCTGGAAGCCGGGAGTATGCTGGGGTGTGTAGTACTACAAGCAGCAGCAGCATGTCTGACCACTTAAAGGCAGTCTGGGCATACTGGGACTTGGAGTTGATTACAGAAAGGAAATTTATCTAAGGTTATTTATTAATATGTATCCAGAATATACCAACTTGATGCAATGCTCAACTTATGGCATGTCAGGCTAAAACGCAGGAGTAGCTGGGGAAACGGGGGAGTGGCTGGCCGAACGCAGGGCGTGTTTGTGATGTCAAAGCAGGAACTAAACGGACTGAGGTAATCGCAATCTAGGAGTAGGTCTGGAGCTACTCAGAAACTGCAGGAAAAGATTTTCAAGCAGTTCTGCTAATCTTTCGTTCACACTTCTGCTAAGCTAAGATACACTCCCAGAGGGCGGCGGCATAGAGTTTGCACTGCTGCTTAAAGCAGCTAGCGAGCGATCAACTCGGAATGAGGGCCAATGATCGATTGATGCTCTATTTGCATTAGTGCACAATATATCATTCCAGGTGCAGCGCATCATCATTTGATATACCATATATACTGTACATCGGTGTGAATTACAGCATAGTGGAGATACAGATGGTTTATCCACATGTTGTATACCTAGAGTACATTGTATCTTCATTTTTATTTTTAATACCAATTGATTGTTACATTGTGTGGACCAAGTAAAACCATACTGCCATTACTCGCATTGTATATGCACCTTTTTGATATCAATAGAATATTGAGTAAATACACAACACTCTATAAGTTGAGCGCTGCATCAAGTCTGTATAATCTGTATTAAATAAGGTTGGTCACCTTAGCTGCAGCAGCTTGCTAGAACACTAAGTACTCAGTGCGCTGGGGGAATATATTTCTATTAATTTGTATCCACCCACTAATGGTATGGGAAGTGTTGGAGAGGAATGCGCTCCTGTGTTGTCTTTGTCTCAGTGTATAACCCTGACGGAATGTTATCACTGTGTATGGTCGACTTAATGTGCATCACTGTGTTGACACTACACAGCTGTGCAACACTTAGCTCCTTAGAGATGAGCCAAGACACCACTGTATTACCTGCCATACTACTAATATCCCCAACGCTGTATATCTATAATACAGTGGCGTAACTAGAAATTTTTCTCCCCCAAGCCAAAAAATTCTTCGGCGCCCCCCCCCCCCCCCCTCCTTCATGCTACATAATTGGGAGCAAGAAAGGGATAAATATGCGCGCGCCAAAATAAGGGGTGTGGTTTCGTTGGAATGGGCGTGGTTTCGCATAAAAGGGGCGTGGCATTGCAGGAAAAGACTACCTTATACCCCAGTTCTGCAACCTGCACGCCCATACGTTGGCCACCACAGGAAAGAAAAATAATCCTGATTCATGCCCCTTACATTATTTGTCATTTTTCCTCATTATAGTAATGCCCAGTATACATTATGCCACATACTGCAATGCCCTTAGACATTATTCCACACACAATAATGCACGACACAATATGCACACACTGTAATGCCCCCGACACATTATGCCACACACCGTAATGCCCGTGACACATTATGCCACACACCGTAATGCCTGTGACACATTATGACTGGAATCGCAATGCCCGTTATACATTATGCTACACACAGCAATGCCCCTGATACATTATAGCACATACAATGTCTGTGACACATTATGACACACACCGCAATGTCCGTGATACATTATACCACAATGCCCGTGATATAGTATACCATACACCGTAATGCCTGTGACACATACCGCAATGCCCTGCCCGTTACACCCTATGCCACACACCGCAATGCCCGTTATGTATTATGCCACACTGCAATGACCCTGAGACATTATACCACATACCACAATGCCCGTGATATAGTATACCACACACCGTAATGCCTGACACATTATGACACACACCGCAATGTCCGTGATACATTATGCCACACACTGCAATGACCCTGAGACATTATACCACATATCACAATGCCCGCGATATAGTATACCATACACCGTAATGCCTGTGACACATTATGACACACACCGCAATGTCCGTGATACATTATGCCACACACCGTAATGCCCATTACACATTAAGTCCTACAGTAAGGCTTCTAATTACTTTTCAATTACCTGCTCGTTGTCAGGGGTTTCATGCACTGGGTGTCATGCTCGTTGCCAGGGGTTTCATGCTCTTGGTTCCATGCACGGTGCCAGGGGTTTTCATGCTCAGGGTGTCATGCTCGTTGCCAGGGGTTTCATGCACTGGGTGTCATGCTCGTTGCCAGGTGTTTCATGCACTGTGTGTCATGCTCGTTGCCAGGTGTTTCATGCACTGTGTGTCATGCTCGTTGCTAGGGCTGTGCTCCCAGTGCCACATATGTCCCCAGTGCCAGATATTCCCCCACGGTGCCAGGTACTCACATGCCCCAGTGCCAAATATAGCCCCCCCCATGTGCCAGGTACACATATACCCCCCCAGTGCCACATATGCCCCCAGTGCCAGATATTCCCCCCCAGTGCCACATATGCCCCCAGTGCCATATATTCCCCCCCAGTGCCATATATTCCCCCCAGTGCCAAATATGCCTCCAGTGCCAGATATGCCCCCCCCCAGTGCCATATATGCCCCCAGTGCCAGATATCCCCCCCCAGTGCCATTTATGCCCCCGGTGCCAGATATTCCCCCCCTCCAGTGCCATATATGCCCCCAGTGCCATATATGCCCCCAGTGCCAGATAATGCCCCAGTGCCAGATATCCCCCCCCCTGCCAGATATTCCCCCCCAGTGCCATATATGCCCCCAGTGCCAGATAATGCCCCAGTGCCAGATATCCCCCCCCTGCCAGTTATTCCCCCCCAGTGTCATATATGCCCCCAGTGCCAGATAATGCCCCAGTGCCAGGTATCCCCCCCCTGCCAGTTATTCCCCCCCAGTGTCATATATGCCCCCAGTGCCAGATAATGCCCCAGTGCCAGATATCCCCCCCCCTGCCAGATATTCCCCCTCAGTGCCATATATGCCCCCAGTGCCAGATAATGCCCCAGTTCCAGATATCCCCCCCCCTGCCAGTTATTCCCCCCCAGTGCCAGATAATGCCCCAGTGCCAGATATCCCCCCCCTGCCAGTTATTCCCCCTAGTGCCAGACATCCACCCCCCCGCCAGATATTCCCCCCCAGTGCCAGATAATGCCCCAGTGCCAGATATCCCCCCCCCAGTGCCATATATGCCCCCAGTGCCAGACAATGCCCCAGTGCCAGATATCCCTCCCCTGCCAGTTATTCCCCCCAGTGCCAGATATCATCCCCCCCCCCCCGCCGCCGCCGCTTTTTGGAGGGACACGGAGGGTACAGCCTCTCCTGTGTCCCTCCTGCTGCATCATCTCCGGCGGCCGCGGGTCTAATAGGGGGAAGTGCCGGTTCGTGAGCCAATTAGAGCTCACGGATGGCACTTCTCCCTATCAGACCCGCGGCCGCCGGAGATGATGCAGCAGGAGGGACACAGGAGAGGCTGTACCCTCCGTGTCCCTCCAACAAGCGGCGGAGGGAAGGAGAAAGCAGACTGACATGCGGACGCTCGTCCGCATGTCAG